>NC_133363.1:56865637-56901938 GCF_049309525.1 Garra rufa
GGGTTTCTAAAAAAAAAAAAAAAAAAAAAAAAAAAAAAAAGCGGATTCGAGAAGGGGAATTTCACAGCAGGGGTCAGAAGAAAACATGGCAGCTAAATAACGTGTAGGACGAGCAAAATTGCAACAGCTATTGAACTGCCGCTACTAATGTATCTCCTGCTGTCTTTGCATTATCAGACAGAGACATTTTAACTGATCTTTAATGCTTTATAGTGACTAGGAAAGTGTTTCTGTGCTGCAAAATCATTTACAAAGTGTTTTGAATGTCAAAATGTGATCACATTTCAACTAGCATCAAGGATGTTATTTCATTAGCACGCATTATAGGAGTCACGGCATACACGACACGGCATACGCTGTGGGGTACTTCCATTAGGGGAACACGGGACAGCCCCTCCAAAAACTACAAAGCCGTGCCATTCAGCCCAGGACCTTTGATTTCAACCCACTCGTAACTATATGCTTTTCTGCCTGTCATCACCAATCATGGTTAGCCTCAAGATAAAAACGGCTCTTTGGCTGGTATCCCAACAAAAAAAAAGGACGAATGAGGAAAATCCCAAAGTGAAATAAGGACAGACCAGAGTTCAACTCTTCAACTCTTCATTAGATGACAAGAGAGAGTTCAGCCGTGATGGTCAGCCATAACAATGTCTTGCTTTGATAGGTTTGATATCGTTTGGAGGGATGGTGATGAATAAACTTGAGTGTATAAAGGAATAGATCACCCAATGAAATGACCGTTCTGTCATTATTTGTTAACCTTCATGTCACTCTAAACTTCTATGCTGTTATTTTTTCCATAGAAACATGTACAATCTTCATCTTTTTTTCATACAGCCACAAGTTCATAGAGACCACAGGCTGTATCAACAAATCACATTGTGTGTGTGTGTGTGTGTGTGTGTGTGTGTATATATGTACATATACAGTCAGGTCCATATATATTTGGACAATGGACACTGACACACTTTTCATAATTTCGGCTCTGTATGCCACTAGAATACTTTTAAAATGATACAACCAAGATAAAATTGAAGTGCAGACTTTAAGCTTTAATTCAAGGGGTTGAACAAAAATATAACATAAAATGCGAAGGAATTACAACCATTTTTATACACAGACCCCCCATTTTCAGGGGCTCAAAAGTAATTGGACAGATAAATATAATCATAAATAAAATGTTCATTTTTAATATTTTGTTGAGAATCCTTCGCAGGCAATGACTGTCTTAAGTCTGGAACTCATGGACATCACCACAGACTGGGTTTCCTCCTTTGTGGTGCTTGGCCAGGCCTTTACTGCAGCTGACTTCAGTTGTTGTTGGTTTGTGGGTTTCTGCCTTTAGTTTTGTCTTCAGCAAGTGAAATGCATGCTCAATCAATTTGAAATCAGAAGATTGACTTGGCTATTGCAGAATATTCCACTTTTTTACCTTTAAAAACTCCTGGGTTGCTTTTGCTGTATGTTTTAGGTCTTCGTCCACGAAGAGCCGCCCAAACAACTTTGCTCCATTTAACTGAATCTGGGCAGACAGTATATCCCTATACACTTCAGAATTCTTCCGGCTGCTTCTGTCTTCTGTCACATCATCACTAAACACCGGTAACCCAGTGCCACTGGAAGCCATGCTCATGCCATTACACTGCTCCACCATGTTCACAGATGAGGATGTTGTAGGCTTTGGATCATGAGCTGTTCCAAGCCTTCTCCATACTTTTTTCTTCCCGTCGTTCTGGTACATGTTGATTTTAATTTCAGCAGTCCAAAAAATGCTTTTCCAGAAGTGGTCTGGCTTTTTTTAATTTTTTTTTGACAAAGTCTAATCTGGCTTTGTTTGCACCTTGTGGTAAACCCTCTCTATTTTGCTCTGGTGAAGTCTTCTCTTGATTGTAGACTTGACAGTGACACGTCTACCTCCTGGAGAGTATTCTTCACTTTGTTGGATGTTGTAAAATGTTTTATTACCATGGAGAGGATCATCCAATCATCCACCGTACTGTCGTCTTTTGTGAACATCCAGGCCTTTTTATGTTGCTGAGCTCACCAGTCTGTTCTTTTTCTTCTCAGAATTCACCAAACTGTTGATTTGGCCACTCCTAATGTTCCTGCTATCTCTCTGATGCATTTCTTTTGTTTTTGAAGCCTAACAATTGTCTGTTTTACTTGTATGCAGAGCTCATTTGACTGCATGATGGGTTCAGAGCAACAGCTTCCAAATACAAATGGCACACTTAGAATCAGCTCCAAACCTTTTACCTGGTTAATTGATGTAGAAAAAATGAAGGAATAGCCCACAACTGTCCATGAAACAGCTTTTGAGTCAATTGTCCAATTACTTATGGTCCCTTGAAAAAGGGGGGAGGTACATATTAAAGAGCTGTAATTCCTTAACCTTTCTACCAATTTGATGAGACTGCCCTAAAAATTAAAGCTCAGAGTGTGCACTTTAAGCCCATATTCATTGTATAACTGTAACTTGAATATTTTTTGGTCAACAGCTAAAATAATAAAAAATGTGTCAGTGTCCAAATATATATGGACCTGACTGTACATAGATTTTATCTTTAAATGATGAACAGACAGATATTTACAATACTATTCAAACATTTGGTAAGATTTTTCAAAAAAATTATTACTTTTAGACAGAAAAGATGCATTACAGTAATCAAAAGTGACATTAATGACATTTAGAATTTCACAAAAGATTTTTTAAGTCATTATTCACCCATTACCTTTATGCTCACTGCAGCTCTAAAATCAAATATGGTGCAAATTTAATAAAAAATATAGCTGCAAGCAGCGCTTCAAGGCATTGAAGCACATAAAAAGACACTACATATTATTTAGCAAGGCTGTAACCACCTAAATCAATTATTTAAAAGCATTTTTTCAAATACAGGTAATTTACTATAGAAATATGATGTTTGTTTTTTTTTACTTCTATGACTGTTCTAGCGGCAGCATTTGTCTGATCTCCCTTAAAACTTTGCATGTGCTTACCAGGTTTGTGAAGTTTTAAATTTTTGTTTAGGCTTTATAGGCTTTTGGATATATTTGGAAAGGGACCTTTTTTAAACAACCCGTTATAGCTTCCCAAAGGGTAACTTAACATTTTTTTTTTTTTTTTTGATAATTATTGACCTAGAGAGTCCAGAGAATTGTACTGCAGTGTTTTTTCCAGACTTCAGTTTTTTCCAAACTTAGAAATACTTTGCATAAGCAGGTTATCTTCTTAATCATTTAACTAAGGGTTTGATTGACAGCAGTGTTTCTAGATTCAAAGTTGTTCGGAACAAGGAAAAAAAAAGTGCAATATTCAATAGTTTACAACCTTGAAAAATGCTATCTTTCAAATTTCTCACAGAACTTTAGGGCCATGAGTCAAACAGGCCCACCAAGTTTTGTTTTCCGACCAGCCTCTGGTAACCTTGTACAAAAGGTGCTCAAGGTGCATCGGTCAATGGCAACCATGTATTTTGAGAAACATAAATGTCCTTATAAATGCTTGTGGCACTTTAGACCAAGACTGTGTATACAGATTTTTATGTCTATAGGACAAACGGTTGCGTAGTTATGGCCGTTTTAATGCTTTTTCCTTTATAGCACCACCAAGTGGCCAAGCTCCGTGACTTTTTTCGTATGACCTCAGATTCAGCTCTTACATGCACGTTGTGTGTTTGGCAAAGATATCTCATTCTGTTCAAAAGTTATAGCCATTTTAGTAAAGGTGGCCCTTCCCCTTTCTAACGTTTTGCTGTCCATTAGCGACAGAGTCGAAAGTTCAACTTTTTTTGATAAGTATTGATATTCACTTTCCAGAGAATCTTCCTGCACCGATTTGGTTACCGATTGGGCAAAAAACCTAAGACTAGTTTGCAAAAGTAGGTTTTCTGCGATGAGCGATTTAGGAGTTATGAGCGATTTTGTACTTTTGATCGCTGTAGCGCTCATTTCAGCGATGTGCGCTTGAACCCTAATAAAATTATGCTGCAGCAGAGGTAAAAATATTATTAAATAATAGGGATTTTGTTCTTTTTGGTTTGTCACAAAGCTATCATGACTTCAGACCTGGAACATAGTGCTAAAGCCGTATGGACACATTTTTATATTGTTTTTTTAGAAGCTTGATAGTCCAAGGTCACTGTTAACTGTGTGAAGATCTTATGAATCTTTTAAAATTCTTTATGATATTCTACAGAAATACAAGTTTGGAATGACATGACATGTTCATTTTTGGGTTACCTATTTTTTTTAAAGGGATAGTTCACCCAAAAATGAAAATTCGGTTATTAATTACTCACTTCATGTTGTTGCAAACCCGTAAGACCTTTGTTCATCTTCGGAACACAAATTAAGATATTTTTTATGAAATCCAAGAGCTTTTTGACCCTCCATAGACAGCAAGGGTCCTACCACATTCAAGGCCCAAAAGGTTGTAAGGACATTGTTGACATCAGTAGACAACCTTAGTGTTATAAAGCTAGAGAATACTTTTTGTGTGCAAAGAAAACTAAAATAATGACTTGATACACAAATTCAAAAATACAACAAACTATTTCTTCTTCATCAAAAATATCTTAATTTGTGTTCCGAAGATAATCAAAGGTCTTACAGGGTTGGAATGACATGAGGCAAAGTAATTAATGACAGAACTTTAATTTTTGGGTGAACTCCCTTTAAGTAACCCATTTTTAACACCATCATTGTTTCTTTGCAATTCAACCTAAATCCCTGTTGATTTATGAACTAGGCCATAAAAATGACCAGTGTTGTGGATGGCCATTACCAAGACAACAAAACACAATCCATGGAGAGAACTAAATTCACAACACATCAATCACAGAGAAACTAATTTCCCAGCAGCAAAACACACAACACAGAAAACAGCCAGAGGAAAGCTGCTGCCTACTGCTACAACCTGCATACTAGTCTCAAGAGTATTACATATAAATGAATTTAATTTAGTGTAAAAATATGCTTTCGGCTGGAAGATACAACTCTGCACCGTAGGCTATAGTAGAGTAAGATCACCAGCTTTGGTATATTTTAATCGCAGTCAGTGAACGGTTGCATGTTTCGCATCTGTGCCAAGTAAATTCACATAAACCACAGCATTTTATGCATTATTTACATTTTAAACCACATCTGGCCTAGAGTGACTGCATATAACACGATTCAATTTGTAAATGGTGCAACAAATGAATGATAAACGAAAATCATAATTGCAAATCGTGATTCTGAAAACGATAGCACTACTGGGTAAGCAAAAAAAACTCATTAGCAAAAGCAGTTCCTGTCCGACACAAATGGGCTACGGCAACAGCACTAATCACACTATATTGCAAGCCGTGTATTTCTTGCGCCCATCTCCAGTCTTCAGGAGAAACCTTTGGCCCCATTAAGTAAAGCAGTAAATGTATAGTAGTATTCATACTTCAGCTGGTTTTATGCCAGGAGTTTCAAGCCTGGGCATAAAACACAGTGCTGGCTAAGACGGGAAAAACAAATAACAACAGTTTGAGCTGCAACGGCCCATAAATCACTGGGTTTGCTTAGGGGACCTAAACTAGGTTTCATTCTATTTAGCAAATTACAGTAAATGATGCATAGAGTACCTGTTATCATTGAGCTGAGTGTATCGAGGTTGAGGGTCTGGGTCGCCATCGTTAACATCATAGCTTGCATCTGGATCCTGAGAATAAATGAGAAACATTTAGGTATTTTGTTTCGGGGTTTATGTCAAACATAACAGTTGCTTACTCAAACTCACATAGTTTTGAATCAGATCCGGGTGGTTTTTTTCAATTCCATCATCCAATATAGACACGACGACTCCTTGTCCAGTGAAACCCTGCTTCCAGGCTTCCTTCACGTTGAGGTCACGATGCTCTTCATTGTACTGAGCAGAAAGGAGAAAGAACAGATCAGCACAGATGCCACTTCCCTCCTACTAACTACTTTGCTGATGCAGAACATCAACCTGTGTTTGAGGATCATGTTTTGAGGATCATCTTTCACAAATCTTTCACTTCATCAGCGCTCTGATTCAAGGCTGCATTCTGCAGTTTCCTCAATACCGCATGACCTCCTGTTTTAGGCATCAAAGATGCTGAAACTCTAGTAAATGCCTTGACGATTTCCTGTCTCGGTTATAGCAGTGCCCTGACACACTTCATACTGCCCTTATATTTGTTATATTGGTTTTATGTTGCATAATTATTTTTTTTACACCCAAGCTAATACATGAAATACGAAGCAGTTTTTGCATTGATGACAATTTATTTTAGCTTTATTATTTTAGTTTTTATTTTCATTTAATTAATGTTTTTTATGTTGTTTTATTTAAAGGTTGTACTTTATTTAACTTTTTTTATTTAATTTTTTTTTTTCATTTAATTTATTTTTTTATTTTACAATTAAGTACTGAATTATCCAAAAATGGTAACTTAAAAACAAAACAAAAAAAAAGATTAAAATTAAAAAGTTTAAAAAGAAGGTTTTTAATAGAAGTAACCTACATTAACAAAACTGCATAAATAATTAAAATAGAAATACTGTGAAATATTATTACAATTTAAAATAACTATTTTAATACAATATATTTTTCAATGCATTTTATTCCTGTGATGTAATTTTCAGCAGCCATTGCCATTAAATCATTCTAATACGCTGATTTGGTGCTTAAAATGTATTTTTAATCACAGTCGAAAATGGCTTTTACTGCTTAATATTTGATATTTGAAATATAATATATTTTGGTATTTGATATATAATATTTGAAAACTGTACTGTACTGTATTTTATTTTATTTATTTATTTTATTTTTTTATTATTATTATTTACTTTATTTTATTTAAAATGTTACATTTAATCATCCAAAAAAAAAGATGATTTATTTTATTTGACCAAAAATACAGTAGAATACAAATACTGTGAAACATTATTACAATTTAAAATAACTATTTTAATACAATATATTTTTAAATGCATTTTATTCCTATGATGGTCATTTTCAGCAGCCATTGCCATTTGAAATTGATGTTTGCTGCCTAATATTAAATGGGGAAAGCAGTTCTGTTTTTACTTGTATTGTATTGTATTGTATTTTATATTTTATTTTATTTTACATATTTATTGTATTTTATATTTTTATTTCATGTTTTTTTTTTTTTTATTTTACATTTTAATTTTGAAAAAAAAGGAAAAAATAAATCATTTAAAAAAATAATCATTGAAGTACTATGCAAAAAAAACAAAAAACATTTTTTTTTAAAGTTTAAAAAAAAAATTTTTAATAGAAGTAACTTACATTAACAAAACTGCAATTATTTGACCAAAATACAGTAAAATAAAAATACTGTAAAATATTATAACAATTAAAAATAACTATTTTAATACAATACATTACAATACAATACATTTCTTGCTGTTATGAAAATTTTCAGCAGTCATTGCCATTAAATCATTCTAATATGCTGATTTGGTGTTCAAGATATCTTTTTTAATCGCAATTAAAAATAGCTATTTCTGCTTAATTTTTTATGGGCAAAAACATTACAGTTTTTACTGTATTTTTGAACAAATCAATGCAGCTATGGTGACAATAAGAGTTAACATTTGCTGAAACATTTTTCATAAGCATCAAACCAGCATATCAGGATCACATACCACTGAAAACTGGAGTAATGATGCTGAAAATTCAGATTTGCCATCACCGGAATAAATTACATGTTTAAACATTTTAGAATAGAACATATATTTTAAATTGTAATATTTCAGCCTTGGTGAGTATGAGATGACTCTAACACAAAAACAAACACCCAAACGTCTTGAGAAATGAAAGCAGCCGAGCAAGAAGCGATGTCAGGTTGACCGTCCACCCACCCACTGTCAAGACCACAGAGATCTGACCTCTCCCAGCTCCACACGCGTGTCACTCCAGTGCAGAAATGAACGCGGCCACCTGAGTTTATCTGAGCAGAAAATTGAATTTATTTCGCTGCATGGCTCCTTGACTTTCCTCTTGGTCACAGTGCCACTGCTCTTTTTCCCAGGGAGGTCGCAGGGAGAAATTGAAGCCAGAAAGGTGCTGTCAGGTCTGATGACCCCGAAATGATACGCTCTCTCCTGCTTATCCTGGGATTGCAAGTCAAACGAAGAGAACTGACAGTTTATTTCTTAAGCCTACATCAGGCCAAATGATGCAATCTCACTTTAAAGGTCCAGTAATAATGGCTGCGAGGTGGATAAATTGCTGCTAATGACCTTCGGTCAACTGTTGCAATTGCAGCGAAACTTTCTCTGCATTCCAGTCTGCGGAAATGTTATTGAGTGGCTTCTACCCGTTGTACTGATAAACATGATTGATAACGCTGCCGTGAAGAGGGGGAAAATGCGTTGAGAAAGGATTGGAGCTCAGAGTGCAATTTTATAGTTTTTTCTAACTCGTGACATTCCCAAAAATGTGAGAAAAAGCATCTATTGTCTCCTTGGCTCATTAGCTGGAACAAAACGTCCGGGTCTGGTGAATCACCACTGAATGCAGAATGACTGAGCAATGACTTGCAATGACAAATTAGCGATTCTCGTTACAATGCAAGATTCCCACAAATGAGAGATATGAGGGAATGGAGGAATTCTTAATAACTAGTTCAATAAATAAATAGAAATACAGTGGTGGACAAAATTATTAGAACACTAGTATTTTAGTATCTTGTCATCCAAGATGTTCATGTCTTTCTTTCTTCAGTTGTAAAGAAATTATGTTTTTTTTTTTTTTCAGGATTTCTCTCCATTTCAGGATTTCTCTCCATATAATGGACTTGTATTGTGCCCAGTGCCCACAAGTTTGAACTTCCAAAATGCAGTTTAAACGCAGCTTCAAAGGGCTCTAAATGATCCCAGCCAAGTAAGAAGGGTCTTATCTAGTGAAACGACTGGTTATTTTTGAAACAAATTGACAATTTATATACTTTTTAACCTCAAATGCTCATCTTGTCTCGTCTCTGGGATGCACGTTTTACCTTTTTTGTAAAGGGCATTTGATCTTCTTTGTATGTTCACTTAGGGCTGCTCGATTATGGCAAAAACAGAAAAAAAGATACATATAAATACAAAGTTTTTTGTTTTTTGGAAAAAAAAAATACTGAATACTTTTATGCAAGTCTAAAGTACAGCAGAAATTGATTGTAAGTATTTGAATGTAAAATAAAACAGTGTCTTCACTGTAAGAATTAAACATGCTTTCATTCTTTTTAAAACTACAAAAGTCCTTCATTCAAGAGCAGTGAGTGATTTTTCTCTTTGTATTTTTACGATTTATTAATATTAAGCACAGAGACGGCAGAAGGAATATTATTTGTTGCCGCTTATGGATTAAATGTACTGTTACACGTGCATTTTCATTCTCAACTGTGTATAATAATTTAAGACATAACGGACTAGGGTTTACATGAGTAATCAAGGTGTCTTTCTTGCTTTTAAATACACAACATCAAAGAAAATCAAGCACGTCCAGTTATATGAAGTCACGTTACATGATTTTGCTGATTTGCATTTGAAATTAGACTTTTATGGAAGAGCGAAAGCGCACCACTGGAAAGGGGGCGGAATGGGGCGCAATAATCGTTTCTCGATTACTGTAGTTTCATGATCGTTTGAAGCGGAAATCGAAATCGCAACTAAATTTCGATGAATCGCACAGCTCAATGTTCACTTTGTAAACACTGGGTCGGTACTTCTGCAGCGATGCAGGATGATTTTGAAGATGGGGAAATAAACAAGATGGGAGTATTTCAACATACCCTAACTGTACTGACCCGGATCACACAGAGGAGCGTGATGCACACACATGTGCTTTGCACAAGGAGTCTGACAACAGCCAGTGCTCCACACAGAGATCCGATCTCATCATCATCCAGTTTGTCTGGAATGACATGAAGAAATAGAACAAAGTGAAACAGACTAAATCCAGAAGAACTCTGGCAACGTCTCCAAGATGCTTCAAGAAACCTACCTGCATCTAGGGCAAAAGCTGCTTTAAACACAAAGGATGGTCACACCAAATGTTGATTTAATTTAGTTACCAATAGAAGTTAATTTATAAAGAAAATCTATTTTTGACAGCATCCTCATTTTACAGCATTTTTTCAGTGTCGTTTTTGACAACTATCTTAGATTTAGTCTTAGTCTTAGTCTTTTGGACTAAAATGCTTCTTAGTTTTAGTCAAATTTTAGTCACTTCTATATGTGATAGTTTTAGTCCAATTTTAGTCGACGAAAAGTCAAAAAGGTTTTAGTCTAGTTTTAGTCAAAAAAAGGGAAAAAAGTAGTCTTTTAACAAATTAATGTAGGTCAGTAAGTATTTTGCTGTTGAGTAGTGTCACTTATAAGTTCTGAAAATAGCAGATCTATAGTTCAACACAATGTGAGCTTCCGGATCGACTATTTTCACCAATAATTACAATAATGAAGGAATGTTTTAGAACATAAAAGACAAACAAGGATGGAATGCTAAAACGGCCTGCCATACTAGTATAGCAAAGAGTATTTAATGCTAAACGGCTTGCCATAGCATCAGATACTTTTTAAGTTTTAATTGGCATGCACAATAAGCGGAAATGTCATGCATTTTAAACGTCTGACGGACCACCCACTAACATTTTCGTCTATTCTCGTCTCGTCAACGAAAACTCACACACGTCTCGTCATGTTTTAGTCATCAACGAGCCATTTTTATCTCGTCATCGTCTCGTTATCGTCATGAAAAAAAGTGGCGTCAACGAAATGATTTCGTCATCGTCATCGTTGACGAAAACAACACTGCACACAAGTGACTAAAACATTTAACAGTACTGTAGTTTTGCAGGTAGGTTTCTTGAAGCATCTCGGAGACGTTGCCACAGTTCTTCTGGATTTAGTCTGTCTCAGTTTGTTCTGTTTCTTCATGTCATTCCAGACAGACTGAATGATGGTGAGATCGGATCTCTGTGTGGAGCACTGGCTGTTGTCAGACTCCTTGTGCAAACAGTAGACATTTTCTACTGACACACTACAGCAAAAGACAGAAATAACTGACTTAAAACCACTTTTAGCTGGTGAAAATACTAATGTTTAAATAATTTTGCCTACCACTGTATATATACATATGTTTTTTTTTTTTTTGCTGGCATTGAAAACATTCCTGTAAATTAGAAGTAATGATTAAGTGTTTAAAAAGTGCATATTAATGCAATGGTCTTAGTAATAATAAAAGTATTAAGATAACAGGAGACTGTGAGAAAGGAATGACAATTAGTTGTAAAATATTGTCTGTAGCCTCAGTCGATATTAGAGTATCAGAGGTTATATCTAAGCGTTTTACATCCATCATCCTGAATCACAGTTTTCCAACCTTGTCAGATAGCAACTCATCAACATTATCTACACTTACTTGCAGCCTAAGAATCCATTAAACTGAACATTAGCTCAATATGCCTTTCTAAAAAGATCAATTAGGGCAATCCAAATGAGATATCTATCCAATTAATAGAGGTGGTGCAGATCCTGGATAATAACAAAGATAATTGTCATGTACACCTTTTAATCAGACTATATTTACAATAATACTAGGGATAGTTAACCCAAAAATAGAAATTCTGTCATTAATTACTCACCCTTATGTTGTTCCAAACCTGTAAGACCGTAGTTTGTCTTCAGAACACAAATTAAGCTATTTTTATGTAATCCGAGAGCTTTCTGATCCTGCATAGACAGCAAGGGAACTACCATGTTCAAGGCCTAGAAAGGTAGTAAGGACATCATGAAAATAGTCCATGCAATTTCAGTGGTTCAACCGTAATGTTATGAAGTTACAAGAATACTTTTTGTGCTCAAAGAAATAAAAAATAATGATTATTCAAAAATTTCTTCTCTTCCTTCTTTTCTTTATAAGATTAATGTTGAACCACTGTCACAAGGACTATTTTAACAAGGTTCTTACTGACTTTTTGGGCCTTGAACGTGTCAGTTGCGTTGCTGTCTATGCAGGATCAGAAAGCTCTTGGATTTCATCAAAAATACAGTTGAAGTCAAAAATTTACATACACCTTGCAGAATCTGCAAAATGTTAATTATTTTACCAAAATAAGAGGTATCATACCAAATGCATGTTATGTTTTAATTTAGTACTGACCTGAAAAAGATATTTCACATAAAAGACGTTTACTATATTCCACAAGAGAAAATAACAGTTGAATTTATAAAAATGACCCCGTTCAAAAGTTTACATGCGCTTGATTCTTAATACTGTGTTGTTACCTGAATGATCCACAGCTGTTTTTTGTTTAGTGATAGTTGTTCATGAGTCCCTTGTTTGTCCTGAACACTCATATGCAAGTATTACAGAAGGTTCAAACACTCACTGATGCTCCAGAAGGAAACATAATGCATTAAGAGCCAGGGGTTGAAAACTTTTGAACAGAACGGAGATTTTGCCTTATTTTGCCTAAATATCATATTTTTTCCATTTTTACTGCCCTTCAGAAGATACAGAAGATACTTGCATGTTTCCCAGAAGACAAAATAAGTTACATTTACCCTGATCTTCAAATTCAAAATGTTTTCACCCCCTTAATACATGGTTTTTCCTTCTGGAGCATGAGTGAGTGTTTGAACCTTGTGTAATAGTTGCATAAGTCCCTAAGTTGTCTTTAGTGTGAAAAGATTAATCTGAAAATCATACAGTCATTGTTGGAAAGGGTTCAAATACACAAAAATGCTGAAAAACCAAAAGAATTTGTGGGAACCGAAGGACTTTTCTGAAGAACAGCAGGCAGTTGAACTGTTCAGGACAAACAAGGGACTCATGAACAACTATCACTAAACAATGAATAAAAACAGAATCAAGTGTATGTAAACTTTTGAACAGGGTCATTTTTATCAATTTAATTATTATTTTCTCTTGTGGACTATATGTAAATGTCTTTTATCTGAAATATCTTATTCAGGTCAGGACTAAATAAAAAAATACATGCATTTTGTATGATCCCTCTTATTTTGTTAAATAATTAAAAAATAATGATTCTGCAAGATGTATGTAAACTTTTGAATTCAGCTGCATATTAACTTGTGTTCCGAAGATGAACGAAGGTCCTAAAAGTTTGGAACGGCGTGGGTGAGTAATTAATGACAGAATTGTCATTTTTGGGTGAACTTTCCCTTTAACAAAACACAGATGGCTAAGACAGAGAGATGTTTGTGCACATACTCTCATCCGGAGATGTCTAGTTATTGGAAGATGCAACTAATATTTATTTAAGACAGAATTGGGACACTTCTTCTTCTTCTAATTGTCTTTTCAAGTAACAAACAGGTAGTCACGCACAGCTTTAGTCAGCCGATTCAGCCACTTTCCCAGTATTGCTTTCTTCATATTTTAGTTCTATTTTAGTAGTGTTGACACCACATGCAACTCATTAATCATGAAAATGTGCATTTTCATCAAACAGCATATGGGTCAAAGACGTAAAAGGGTTTAAGCATAAAAACATAAAAAGTGTAATACTGCTTTAAATAGTTTATTTAACAGTTTTCAGTTTAATTTCATTGCATTTTTGTTTTTCTGAGCAAAAAATAAATATACATTTTCCCTAATTTACAGAAGACGCCCACTACAATGTCATTCAGTGTAACAATCTTGTCAGGCATATTTACAACAAAAATCTATTCATTACGTATTAAAAGACAAATTACTTTCACCCCAAATACTAATTAGTTATAATTCTACTTTTTATTTTATTTGCCACTATATTAGGTTATCAATTTACTTATTTAAAACACAATCAAATTTAATATGCTCCCTTTTTCATTTATATATTTTAATTTGCACAAGCCAGAATAAGCATGTTTATTTTTACATAAATATTGTGTTACACTGAATGACAATGTAATATTAATTCAACCAAATTTTGACATTTTATTCTCCAAAAACGTATTTGAAACCTTAAAAGTAGACACTTTACTTAGATTTAAAAAAAAAAAAAAAAATCTTCAAAAAGATAAGATATGATAAAATAAAATAAAACGCATTTCAAGTTTTAGGGTCGAGATTTTCAGAGTTTGTGGTAATAAAATAAAATAAAATAGATATTTTCAGACTCTGTGGTAAAAAAAAATGATAAAATAAAATAAAACAAAATGAAACGCATTTCACGTTTTAGGGTCGAGATTTTCAGACTCTTTGTGGTAATAAAATAAAATAAAATAAAATAAAATAAAATAGATATTTTCAGACTCTGTGGTAAAAAAAATGATAAAATAAAACAAAATGAAACGCATTTCACGTTTTAGGGTCGAGATTTTCAGACTCTGTGTGGTAATAAAATAAAATAAAATAAAATAAAATTGATATTTTCAGACTCTGTGCTAAATAAAAAAATAAAAAAAATAAAAATAAAAATAAATAAATAAAATAAAATAAAACAAAATGAAACGCATTTCACGTTTTAGGGTCGAGATTTTCAGACTCTTTGTGGTAATAAAATAAAATAAAATAAAATAAAATAGATATTTTCAGACTCTGTGGTAAAAAAAAAAAAGATAAAATAAAATAAAACAAAATGAAACGCATTTCACGTTTTAGGGTCGAGATTTTTAGACTCTTTGTGGTAATAAAATAAAATAAAATAAAATAAAATAAAATAAAATAAAATAAAATAAAATAAAATAAAATAAAATAAAATAAAATAAAATAAAATAAAATAAAATAAAATAGATATTTTCAGACTCTGTGGTAAAAAAAAAAAGATAAAATAAAATAAAACAAAATGAAATGCATTTCACGTTTTAGGGTCGAGATTTTCAGACTCTGTGTGGTAATAAAATAAAATAAAATAAAATAGATATTTTCAGACTCTGTGCTAAAGAAAAAAAAAAAAAAAAAAAAAAAAAAAAATAATAAAATAAAACAAAAAAACATTTAATGTGCTTTCTAAAACGTAGACCTCTTAACGTCTTTGACCCATATACATAAACAGTACATTCAAAATCTGAAAATGCAATGACATAACATAGTGACACAGAAATACTGTCATCTCAGGAGAAGATATGTATAACGACTGATGGAGAGTGAAGATCAGCACGTCTGGAATGTTTCCGAAGAGCCAAATCACAACCGGCTGATTAAACTTTAAGCTTCACCGGATGACCATAATGGCAGCAAGTTCACTGTTACACAATGTCCCATTTAATAGGAGCAAAAGGAACAGAGTCCTATGAATCCAAACAGAGCATTACAAAAGGCCACCCAGACCATCCGATCTGAGCGGGAGGTATCGTGCTTGCAAATGAACAAAGTTCACGAACACACACATGTGCATGCAAACAAACAGATGAGCTATTTACTCACCAAGTACCACTGCTGTGCAAACTTCGGATCGCTCGGCTCATAGTAAATATCCCTCTTCGTTCTTCGTTTCACCACCTGCTGTTCCGCCCACATTACCTTGAGAAACAAACAAACAGTCGGAGACATATGAGAAGTCTCATTTTCAAGGTTTCCTCTCCATCAGATTCACAATGGGTCGTTTTTAATAAAAATCAATGGATCATTAACTATAATAATAACAGCACCAAATCTATACAATGCAATTAAACATGGGTGAAAATACGTGGAACTCCATTCGAAAAGCATTTATCTTTTCTAACATGACACACAATATTCAGTTTTACTAATCAAATGAACACTAAATTGACAATGATGAGATACAGTAAAATAGAGTCTTTGTGGTAAGAAAATAAAATGAAATGCTAAAATAAATAAAATAAAACAAAACAAAATGAAATAAACAAGCTTCAAATAAAAATGTGTTTGTCAAAAAAATGTAATTAAAAGATAAAATGAAAAAAATATAGCAAAATAAAAAAATCTTCAAATAAAAATGTATTTTGAGTTTTAGGGTAGATTTTTCAAATTATAGAGTAGAGCCTTTGTGGCAAAAAAAGTTAACTAAAAGATAAAATGAAGAAAAAAAAATCTTCAAATAAAAATGAATATCAAGTTTTAGAGTAGATATTTTCAGAGTCTATCTGGCAAAAAATATAATTAAAAGATAAAATGAAAAATATATAACAATAAAATACCAAAATAAAAATGTATTTCAAGTTTTAAAGTAGATATTTTCTGACTCTTTATGTTAAAAATTAAAACAAAATAAAATAAAATAATGTATTTCAAGTTTTAGAGTAGATATTTTCAGAGTCTATCTGGCAAAAAATATAATTAAAAGATAAAATTAAAAATATATAACAATAAAATACCAAAATAAAAATGTATTTCAAGTTTTAAAGTAGATATTTTCTGACTCTTTATGTTAAAAATTAAAACAAAATAAAATAAAATAATGTATTTCAAATTTTAGGGTAGATATTGTCAGACTCTTTGTGGTAAGAAATTAATTAAAATAAATTAAATTAAATTAAATTAAATTAAATACAAGCTTCAAATTAAAAAAAATGTATTTCAAGTTTTAGAGTAGATATTTTCAGACTTTTTGTGGTAAGAAAAATGATAAAGATAAAATAAAGCTTCAAATAAAAATGCATTTCAAGTTTTAAAGTAGATATTTTCAGTCTTTGTGGCAAAAAAAGTAAACTGAAAGATAAAAAAATAAATAAATCTTCAAATAAAAATGCATTTCAAGTTTTAGAGTAGATATTTTCAGTCTTTGTGGCAAAAAAAGTAAATTAAAAGATTAAAAAATAAATAAATCTGTAAATAAAAAATGCATTTCAAGTTTTAAAATAGATATTTTCAGTCTTTGTGGCAAAAAAGTAAATTAAAAGATAAAAAAAGAAATAAATCTGTAAATAAAAAATGCATTTGAAGTTTTAAAGCAGATATTTTCAGTCTTTGTGGCAAAAAAGTAAATTAAAAGATAAAAAAAGAAATAAATCTGTAAATAAAAAATGCATTTCAAGTTTTAGAGTAGATATTTTCAGTCTTTGTGGCAAAAAAAGCAAATTAAAAGATTAAAAAATAAATAAATCTTCAAATAAAAATGCATTTCAAGTTTTAGAGTAGATATTTTCAGTCTTTGTGGCAAAAAAGTAAATTAAAAGATTAAAAAAATAAATAAATCTGTAAATAAAAAATGCATTTCAAGTTTTAAAGTAGATATTTTCAGTCTTTGTGGCAAAAAAAGTAAACTGAAAGATTAAAAAAAAATCTTCAAATAAAAATGCATTTCAAGTTTTAGAGTAGATATTTTCAGTCTTTGTGGCAAAAAAAGTAAATTAAAAGATTAAAAAATAAATAAATCTGTAAATAAAAAATGCATTTCAAGTTTTAAAGTAGATATTTTCAGTCTTTGTGGCAAAAAAAGTAAATTAAAAGATTAAAAAATAAATAAATCTGTAAATAAAAAAATGCATTTCAAGTAGATATTTTCAGACTCTTTATGTTAAAAAATAAAATAATTATAAGAATGTAGGCCATGATTTTGTAGATGGATTTTATTGCCCAATATAATTTTCCCAGGCCATGAAGCTGAATGCATTTTGACGAAAGAATAACAAGCGATGATGAAATCTGTTCAATACATTATGAGTAAATATGGTCAATTTAGATTTCATGTGCTGACAAAAGCTGCTGACGGACACACACTGTCCTGTTTTCCGTCTCCTCACAATCCTCCTCCACTCAACACAAAGACAGAGAGGCCTGTTTCTCTAGGGCAGCGACTGCTGCAGCAGGGCAGAAAACGCAGACGGTGGCAGATTACGTGATTGACGGCTCAGCGCTGCTCATGCCAGAGCTCCCTGCTCACCGTCTAGCATGACTTTTAGTGAATGAAATAAGACAGACATGTGACAGGAAAGTGAAGCAAGTAGTCAGAAAAAGAATGACAGGCCAGTTTGGATGTTCACAGCCGTGAAGAACAACCTGGACACATTTGACCCACCACTCAACGTCCCTCAAGGTCAAGCTGTCATGACAAAATTTACTAGCAAATCATCATGTAATTGACAGAAAAAATGTGTAATATCGGTTTTATTCAGATAAATTAGTTAATAATCTACCTATTTATGTGAGTACTGACAGCTGTTCAAAGTTTAGGTCATGTTGTCAGAGGTTCTTTGTTTGACTTGATGAACAAAATCAAACATTTCCCATAATACTTTAGTTTAGCATTACTGTTAATGTTGCTACTTGGGTTTGGGTATTCATTCACGTTGCTAAAGTTTAAAACTTCGGCATTTAACACAAACTATGTGTGCTAGGTATGAGAGGATACTTTAAATAAAATAAAATAAAGTAAAATAAAATAAAGTAAAATGAAACTTGAAATACATTTTATTTTATTTTATTTTAGAGTAGATATTTTCAGACTGATTGTGGTAAGAAAATCAAATTATAAATAAAATAAAACTTGAAATAAAAATGTATTTCAAGGTTTAGGGTAGATATTTCCAGACTCTTTGAGGGTAAGACAAAAAAAATATACAAATTAAATTAAATTAAATTAAATTAAATAAGTATTTCAAGTTTTAAATAAAAATAAATTAATTAAAATAACCCTTCAAATAAAAATGTATTTGTAACATTTTCAGACTCTTTGTGGTAATAAAAAATGAAATGATAATAAATTAAATTAAATTTAAAAAGTATTTCAAGTTATAAATTAAATAAATTAATTAAAATAAACCTTCAAATTAAAATGTATTTGTAACATTTTCAGACTCTTTGTGGTAATAAAAATTAAATGATAATAAATTAAATTAAATTAAATTAAATTATAAAATAGGCTTCAAATAAAAAACGTATTTCAATTTGAGTAGATATTTTCAGACTCTTTGTGGTAAGAAAAAAATGAAATGAGATTAAATGATAATAAAATAAACAAGCTTCAAATTAAAAACGTATTTAAAGTTTAAAGTAGATATTAACAGTCTTTGTGGCAAAAAAAATAAAAATAAACAAAACTAAATAAATCTTCAAATACAATTGTATTTAGAGTTTTAGAGTAGATATGTTCAGACTCTTTATGGTAAACAAAGTAAAATAAAATAATGTATTTTATGTATTTAAATTAAATTCAATTAAATTATTAAATAAACAAGCTTTAAATTTTAAAAAAGTAAGTTTTAGAGTAGATATTTTCAGACTATGGTAAACAAAGTAAAATAAAATAATGTATTTATGTATTTAAATTAAATTAAATTATTAAATTAAATTAAATAAACAAGCTTTAAATAAAAAATGTAAGTTTTAGAGTAGATATTTTTAGACTTTTTGTGGTAAGAAAATAAAATTAAATGAAATGATAAAATAAAATAAAATAAAATAAAGCTCCAAATAAAAATGTATTTCAAGTTTTAGAGTAGTTATTTTCAGACTCTTTATGGTAAAAAAAAAATATTTCATGTATTATTACATTTAAAAATTTTAAATTAAATTAAATTAAATTAAATTAAAAATGATACAATAAAATAAAGCATAAATAAAACAAGACTCAAGAAAGCGTAAGAAAAGCTAAAAAGAAAAGAAAGTACTGGATAAGAAGCCACATTAAGATCTGAAGCTATCTGCTTGGCAAGTTACTGCGGATAAACATGTTGTCTCAACATTATATCACTTTCCCCCCAGCTGATTAATTAGCAAGAGTAATACGGTAATTAAAAAAGTAGCACACATAAGCGCTTCTAACTTTTAAAGATCGGCCTCGTCTGAAATTAAGCTCAATTAGAGCCAGTACTCTGTTGGCAAAGCAATGCATAATGAATAACCTCGTGACTGATGTTGCTTCATCTGTGACAGCTCTGATGTTTTGACTTGAGCCAAATGTGTTTCAAAGAGAATACGAACGCTGCCAAAGGACTCAGAAATAGGAAATGGATTTCTGAAGCTATGAAGATGGACTGAGTGATACAGAACAGAGACTTCTGATAAAATCTCGACTATAAATGGAGTCCGGATGGAAGTGATCTGGAATATCTTAACTTCTACTCTGGAAATTCAGATAATAAAGTCAGTTGCTTACAACATTTAGCCATTAAGAGGTCTTCGGATGCAAAACTAAATTTTACATGTTGCTTTGATATTAATGTGTGTTGGCAGTTTGTGTACACAATCACCCTACAATGATAAAAATCCACCCAGTGGTATTTTATCTTTAAAAGTAATATCCCCTTTTTAAAATCAGGTCATTCTCAGCTTCTTGTCGTTGTGACGAAACACAGTTGATTGACATGAGCTTGTTACCTTAGACCCGCCCTCACCGAGCTGAAACAGTCCCAATACGATTGCCATTGTGTGACTCAGGTGCAGAGGAAGACTCTAATTGAGCGATTGAGGTGTTCTGTTGTTGGATGTAATGATGAACATAGCAGTAGTCATTTACTCCCGACATCTGAGCCGCTTAAGATGCAGAGGATAACGTTACTTTTGTTTTTAAAAGGACAGCGCTGATCCCGATCTACATATGCATCTATGTTCGTGTGAATCATTCGTGATGCAGCTTCACCCACAGCAGAAGTGAGTATAAGGGGTTTTTATGCATCTTTGCAAATGGCCTTTCTTAATAATGTGCTTGTTGGCAAGTTTCACCAATAAATGCAGCTAAATGCAGCTAAATGCTGCTAAATTAAAAATTACAGCTCGTAATCCCTCAGCAGAGAGGGGCGGGGCGAGCAGAGCTCATTTGCATTTAAAGGGCCCATGCGATATAATGAGCTGATATTTTGCAGAGCTGATTTTGACAAGGTAAAAGGGTGTTTTTTTACACTACTATTGAGAATTTGGGATAAGAAAATTAAATTATAAATTATAAAATAAAAATAAATAAAATAAACAAACCTTCAAATAAAAATGTATTTCAAGTTTTAGAGTAAACATTTTCAGACGCTTTGTGGTAAAAAAAAAAATAAAAAAATAAGTAAATAAATAAATAAATAAATAAAAATGTATTTCAAGTTTTAGGGTAGTTATTTTTAGACCATTTCTGGTAAAATGAAATGATAATAAATTAAAATTAAAATTAAGATTAAAATTATAATTCAATTCAATTCAATTAAAAACTTCAAATTAAAAACTTCAAATAAAAATATATTTCAAGTTTTAGAGTACATATTTTCAGACTCTTTATGGTAAGAAAATAAAATGAAATGATAAAATAAAATAAAATAAAATAAAATAAACAAGCTTCAAATAAAAAAAATGATATTTACAGAGTCTTTGTGGCAAAAAAAATTCAAAGATAAAAATAAATAAATAAAACAAAATAAAATAAATCTTCAAATAAAAATGTATTTCGAGTTTTAGAGTAGATATTTTCAGACTATGATAAAAAAAATAAAATAAAATAAAATAAAATAATGCATTTCATGTATTTAAATAAAATAAAATAAAATAATTAAAGAAGCTTCAAAAAATGTAAGTTTCAGAGTAGACATTTTTAGACTTTTTGTGGTAAGAAAATGAAATGAAATTATAAAATAAAATAAAACAAAGCTTCAAATAAAAATTTATTTTATGTTTTAAAGTAGATATTTTCAGACTGTGGCAATAAAAAAAAATCATAAAATAAAATAAAAATGTATTTCAAGTTTTAGGGTACATATTTTCAGACTCTGTGGTAAGAAAATGAAATCAAATGCTAAAATAAAAAAATAAAATAAAATAAAATAAAACAAAATAAATAAATAAATAAATTAAAATAAATTAAAATAAAATAAAATAAAATAAAATAGTGATTTTTTACACTACTATTGAGAATTTTTAACTGAAGTATATTAGAGACTTTTCATTAAGACCCTAAAGAATCATATGAACTTGAGGAAAATGGGCATCCGATGACCCCTTCAAGACTAATGCACGCTCTTTATATGACATACAGTGTAATATGAAATTTGGACGCATGTTGTTTATTACTGAAAAATCATTAAAAGAAATTAGGAAAACTGAATAGTATAGAAGTAATTAGAATTCCAAATTAGTCACTATTTGTGATAAAAACAGCTCAAAGGGTTGTTCTTTCTGAAGCTGAGGGGAGCGAAGGAATTCAACAACAGGAAGCAGAGCAGGGCAATCAGGGGAAATGCCACTGGGACCCGCTGAGAGTGCAGGCAACAGGGCCGACGCACTTTACAAGGGCAACATCTTCACACGACTGCAGGTTTCTATTCACAAGGAGTGATTTCCTTCACGGTAACAGCCATTTGCATCATCAAAATGACCAGAAGTCGATCATTTTAAATCAGAGTCAACCTTCTGCTGCCATCTGAGCGACAGCGACCATTGACGATTCTGCAAAGTTAAACAGAGGTCAATCTTTTCATCTAAACCAGCTCCAACATGATGCAACAACTACTGCAAAGGAATCCCACAAGGGCTGAGAAACGACATTTTTCACTGATATAATTTAATAAGACTATGTTCTAATTAAAAATTACATTATTTTAGTTAGATAAAGCCACAAGATGGCACAAAAAACAACTTGAGCACATTATATTGTAGGGCTGGACCAGAATATTCGAATATTCGTTCGGTGGGTTGGCATTCGATTTTAAATTTTGAGATTCGAATATTCGGCTTTTTTTTTTATACACCTCGCATCCCCGCGAAACGGTTCTCATTCGCGCTTAAATATGAATGAAGAAGATCAGACTGCTGCGCCACTAACACAGAGACAGCAAAAAAAAAAAAAGAAAAAGAGAAAGAGAAATTGAGTAACATTTGAGAGACACTATAAAGTACAGTCGGGCCCACTTGAATGGTGGAAGCAAAACTGCCTGTGACGGTCGCAATGACAACCACGCCTCCGCATTTAAATGCACGCAGTAGGCTAAAGCTGACCGCAAAGCCCCAGCAAAAATAATTACCATGAATGTGTTGGGGAAAAAAGAAAGGAGATATTTGAATTATTTATTAATAAACCAGTATTTGACACAAAGATGAAGTTGACGATCCTGACTCGTTCGCCATTTGCTCATTGGACGCGCATTTAATACCTAAATGCATATTTATGGATTAGGCCTAGAGCTAATGAAAGAGTTTTGTTTTCGATTTGAATTATTTAAATTATTTTTTTAACAGTTTCGGATGATATATTAGTCTTACCTTTATGAGCAAAAATGAAGTTTCACATAGCGCTGGCGCTTCCATGTTCTGCAAAGCGTGCTTCAGCTTTACTGTCCGCATAAACGATCGGATATGCGCCTAATAGCACACATTTATCTATAGGTTAAACGATTCAACTAATATTGTGATATGCTTTAAGCTTTTTATATCTATGGATTTTAATTGAAACCGTGATGACTTGGTCGTTACTTTAAAAAACTTAAATTTAACAAATAAAAAGTGTTCCAAATATATTTCTAAATTAACTTTATAACCTAAATAAACGAAAATAAATGTAATCACTTTGCTATTAAAAACAGCAGCTGTGCAATGGGGAAGAGAAAGAGAAAAAAGACCGGTTCCAGTCGGACTCGGGTCAGTAATTCTGATGAGCTGTCGGAGAAGGTCCGGGCGAGGTTTTAGGAATTTTTTCAACGAATGCAAAAAATTCTTATTTAGGCTAGTTTCATATTTAAATGTATTTATTTATTTGATTTATTTTAGCGTTTTGTAGGCTGCTTGTTTACTGACGGAAGTGCTCAAATAAACATGCACGTTTGTTAATAATGCTTGAGCCTCATTTATTTTGGGTTTCAAAATAATATACATAGGCTATGTATTTTATATATAGGCTTATATACACAAACGTTATATATAATGTATACATTTTTTATTTATAAATAATTTAGATATTTTTATTTTATCATTATCATTTTTATATATAAACACCGCGCCATTTTTTTCGTTCTTCTTTTATTTAAATAGCCTACCCTTTATGGTGTCAGTAATTACTGTGCTGCTAATTTCTGATTTGGGAGTGATTTGTTTGTTAAAGAATGTTAGGCTACCTTATTAAAAGTATTGCTCTTAACAGACCTGTGTGTTTTGTGTCACTAGCGCGGTGTCCGTTCATGAAGCATAAGCTCTGCCTGCGTGAGGCGCGCCGCATCCAACTAGCAATGTTATTACAATTTATTAATTCTGAACGTGTTGTGTCCATATTGCACCAAAATGCAACACTGCACTCCCTTGGGTCCACAGCAAAAATCGTTTGGATGAACTGTTCTCGTCATAATAAAAATGCAAACAGAAAGACATACAGAGATTCCTGTCTTTATTAGAGAGAAGAATATGTTCAGCCCCTCTCACCGAAGCTTCAAAAATTCGATGTTGATTACTACCGAAGCTTCGAAGCTCAAAAAATGGTATTCGGACCAGCCCTATTATATTGGTTACATCAAAGAACAAAAAGGCTGAAGTGCTTTGAGACACGCAGTGTTATTCTAGGAGTTGACTGTAAGGCAGGGGGTGGATATTTCCAGACTTTTTGTGAAAATAAAATAAAATGGGCCAGTTTGGATGTTTACAGCCATGAAGAACAAGCAGGACACATTTGACCCACTATAATTGACAGGAAAAATGTGTAATATCTGTTTTATTCAGATAAATGAGTTAATAATCTACCTATTCATTTGTATGCTGACAGCTGTTCAGAGTTTGGTCATGTTGTCAGAGGTTCTTTGTTTGACTTGATGGACAAAATCAAACATTTCCCGTAACGCTTTAGTTTAGCATTACTGTTAATGTTGCTACTTGGGTTTGGGTATTCATTCACGTTGCTAAAGTTTAAAACTTCGGCATTTAACCTAAACTATTTGTGCTAGATATGAAAAGATATTTGAATAAAAAAATTTAATAAAAGAAAATGTATTTCAAGTTTTAGATTAGATATTTTCAGATTCATTGTGATAAGAAAAGTTAATTATAAATAATAAAAAACTCAAAATAAATATGTATTTCAAGTTTAGGGTAGATATTTCCAGATTCTTTGGGGTAAGAAAAATAAAATAAAATAAAATGTATTCAAAGTTTTAGAGTAGATATTTTCAAACTCTTTGTGGTAGTAAAAAAAAAAAATAATAATAATAATAATAATAATAATAATAATAATAATAATAAATAAATAATAATAATAATAAAACAAATCTTCAAATAAAAATGCATTTACAGTTTTAGAGTAGATATTTTTAGACTCTTTGTGGTAAGAAAATGAAATGATAAAATAAAATAAAACAAATCTTCAAATAAAAATGTGCTTAAAGTTTTAGAGTAGACATTTTCAAAGTCTTTGTGGTAAGAAAATGAAATGATAAAATAAAATAAAGCTGTATTTCAAGTTTTAGAGTAGACATTTTTAGACTCTTTGTGGTAAGAAAATGATAAAAAAAAAATCCAAATAAAAATGTATTTAAAGTTTTTAGAGTAGATATTTTCAAACTAAGTGGTAATAATAAAATAAAATAAAATAAAATAAAATAAAATAAAATAAAATAAAATAAAATAAAATAAAATAAAATAAAATAAAATAAAATAAAATAAAAAAAAATAAAATAAAACAAAACAAAAAAACAAAACAAAACAAATCTTCAAATAAAAATAAATTTAAAGTTTTAGAGTAGACATTTTCAAAGTCTTTGTGGTAAGAAAATGAAATGATAAAAAAAAATTCCAAATAAAAATGTATTTAAAGTTTTTAGAGTAGATATTTTCAAACTATGTGGTAATAATAAAATAAAATAAAATAAAATAAAATAAAAAACAAATCTTCAAATAAAGCTGTATTTCAAGTTTTAGAGTAGATATTTTTAGACTCTTTGTGGTAAGAAAATGAAATGATAAAATAAAATAAAACAATTCTTCAAATAAAAATGTATTTAAAGTTTTTAGAGTAGATATTTTCAAACTATGTGGTAATAATAAAATAAAATAAAATAATAAAACAAATCTTCAAATAAAAATCTATTTAAAGTTTTTAAAGTAGATTTTTCAAACTATGTAGTAATAAAATAAAATAAAATAAAATAATAAAAATAAAACTTTAAATATATTTTTATTTAAAGATTTGAGATATTTTCAAACTATGTGGTAATAAAAAAAATAAAACAAAACAAATCTTCGAATAAAAATGTATTTAAAGTTTTTAGAGTAGATATTTTCAAACTATGTTGTAATAAAATAAAATAAATTATATTTAAATTATATTTTTAAAAATTTAAATAAATTTTTATTTGAAGATTTGAGTAGACATTCTCAAACTATGTGGTAATAAAATAAAATAAAATAATAAAACAAACCTTCAAATAAAAATGTATTTACAGTTTTAGAATTATTAGATAGTTTTAGTAATATAATCAGATGCCTTTCCTATGTTATGGCAGCTCATTTTTTCACATGTTGCAGAGAAAGTCTTACCAAAACAGTTACTGGGTTGTCCTTTTTCACATTTTCTAGGTTGGTAGATGCACTGGGGACCAGATTATAGCACTTAAACATTGAAAAAGTCAGATTTTCATGACATGTCACCCTTAAATACACAGTTGGAATTTTAATTTGACAGTTTTATAGCTCACTACTTAGTTTTTCCTGATTTTAAGTTTGACCATTCATAACAGCTCAACATAATTATTAGAGAATCAAAAGGCGTTGGTTCATTTGGTAAGAGTGGGTGTTAAAAGCTTTAAACTTTAAACTTATAAAAAGCACCTGACAAATGAGAAATACCAAAAAAAAAAAAGGTCGCAGGAGTAAGAATACTACAAGTAAGACTGATAAAGACATTTTTCAATGTATAAATATGTACAGGATAGAACAGAGAAGTAAGAAATGGTGACAAATTGGATTTTTTTTTTCTTTTTGAATATACAAACGTGACTTTGAAATAATCTCTGACAGATGGCGAAGGTGTTCAACCGTGATTTCCAAGCTATACTTAGAACCAAGCAAAAAAAGCCTCCAGCATATCTGATACAATTCCCTAAAGCCTGATGTCTTTGACAAACGCATTCAACGCATGAAATTTAAGAGGACCACTAGCACCATTGTACCTCAAGGACTAATCATTTAGCACTCACCAACAAAAGCAAGTTTCTGGAAATGAATCAGAGATGGACAAATGAGTCAAAGCGGGCTCTGTGCGATGACTCTCTGTCATTGTGTTGGCACCCAGGTAGGTTCATTATTCACACACCTCATCATTACTGAACACCGGACAATGGAGTGCTTTTCCCATCTCGAGGGAAGTCGCTTTGCTCCTGGAGGCCATTCGAACTGATGGAGCGTGGTGCTGCAGCCATGTTACAAGATGGACTTTTTAACCCCCTCTAGAAAGTGAGTAATGGGCCATACGGGTCTAGTCCATGATTTCCATTAGGGGGGTTTCTAGCCCTCAGCAGTCGTCTGGCATTAAAATTGCAGGGTTTGTGTTTCACGCCGCATCAGAACTCAACATCTGGATCAGAAAAGCCGGTAAGCGACAAATTCTAAGGCTGAAGTGAACGAATGCAGATGTCAGGTCTACGCTCGTATTTCAAATCTGTGACAAGAGAAAGCGAAAGAGTTTTATTTGGTGTTCTTAAGAGCAACGTGCACAGGGGAGGAAACTGAGGAGTTTTGATATATAGGTTTCACGAGAACAGCGTGTGAGGGTGCGAACGGAAAGATTCACAATAACGTTCAGATGAGACTAGTCAAACATCGGAACATAAACCAGCGAGGTTTCTAGAAACCATTGGGAAAAGAGAAAAACGATTTTTGGACAAACAGAAAATGCCTGCCCTCAATTCTTTGAAAGACAAAAAGGACAAAACTAAAAAGGAGAGAGTACTGCAGAGCGACGGGTGAAATAACAAAGACGAACGACTTGAAAATTGAGTGCGATGGTCCTGGAGCTTCCTTATGCTTGCTAAAGTGATTGGGTTATTAGTTGGAGTCCCTGATGAAACGAGTTCTTTGAAGAACTGGAGAAACTAACGAATATCCAAAGTCATGCCTTGTCCTTTTAGCTGAAGTTGAAGTTGTAGTATACTGGAAAAAAGTAGTCATAAATCAGCACAATGCAAATAACTTGCTTGCTTTAACAAACTTCATATGCTTCAAGGCACTTTCCATGAATAGGGCACAAATTAGGAGCTGAAGCTCTTGCAAGATCAGTGAGCGATGTGTTTAACCTTCATAAAAAGTTGATTATCAACCTCAGGAAGTCAAAGTCAAACTAAATATTATATGAATAGTTTCACTTTCTATTCATTTTATATGAGGCCTAGAACTTTTGCAACCCTTTCATTACAAATCGTGACATAGATGCATACAGACATTTATTACTAAGCATCAAATTTAAATAGAAAACTTATAAAACTATAAAACTAGTCATAGTAGGTTTGCAAATGTGGGCATAAACTGACACTCAGACGGTGCAGTTTAGGAACCAAACATTAGTCTGAAAAAGGTTATCGTGTAATCTTTAAATAAAATGGTTAAATTAATAAGCATAATGAATTGAGTCTAGGGCTGTGCGATATGGACAAAAGAAACCTATCACGATTTTCTTGAACAGTATTGCGATTTCGATTTTAATCACGATTTTGACACAGACATGTTTTACAGTGTGAATCTAAAACATTTTTTTTTTAAAGGAAAATAATTAGATCTTTATCAAAGACCTGTAACATGTCTCTAAAACAGAAGGTGGGAAAAAAATCACCTAGCAGGTGAAAAAAAGTTTTTTTTAGGCGCACCCAATTTCTTTTTAGTAATGCACCGATCTTGATTCTTCATGGCTGATTCTGACAGCAGATGTTTTACAAGCACATGATCAAAGTAGGCTACTCTTTCAATATTCAAAGTGCAAATAGAGACCGAATTTTTCAAGCATGATACAGAACTATAGACAACTGCACAATATATTTTTATAGCCCACATACTAATAACTGCCTAGATATTTTATGTAGCCTAATTTGCGCGCATTGAGGAGTCGCTCTCTAAACGCGGGATATTAAAATAGCTTTTGAATGCGCGTCCGCGTTTTACTTTTGGTTTCGTTTTAACGATCTTGCGAGACTCTCAAAGGTGCTGAGCGTGCATTCTACAATACAAGAGATTATTATAACAAAACCATTTGAAATATGAGAGGACACAAACAGGATTTTGAAAAGCATGTCCCCAGTGAAAATTACGCCCCTGTGTGAGTGGAACTCTGCCGCTGAGTTATCATCTGATGTGGATGAATGCCGCGTTGAACAGTAACGTATATGGACACGGAGGCGCCAGAATTGTATCTGACAGAATATACGCTATAGCACGAAATATAATATATTTCTTCAAAAGCGGTTTTGTTTCACAATCGAAAGAGAGAATGGCGAACCTGTCACTGTATCAGCTCACAGCAGTCTGTGCAGTAGTTAGGCTAGCGAAAGTTTTGTAAAGAAATGAAACCAAGTCGGACCACAACAGTTTCTCGCACTCGCACGAATGCTCCCAAATATAATTTCAGGTCACGCAGATTAAATTTTGGGAGCATATGCGACCAAAACGTTCACAATTTCGAGCCCTGCCTAGTAAAGGTAGAACAAAATGTCTTTAGAACAGACCTATGGCAAAAAGTAAGTATGTGTGTGCGTATGTGCGTGCGTGTTTGAAAAAACAACAACCCAGACCACAGTGTCCCACATAAAAACAATTAGAACACTGGCAGTCTAGCTGCTTTCTGCTAAGTAAACCAGCATGACCATTTCTGGTTTCAAGCATGAACGTTGGCATGTTCTTGCTCTCTGTTTAGGTGCGCTGTGTTGTGATCGGTTCAAGTAGCATGTTGCGGGAAAAGTATCAGTCGAGTGCGTGCAAAAAATCGTGCTATAAGGCGATTTAGAAATCGTGCATGTTCACATCGCGATTTCGATACGATTTCAATTTATCGCACAGCCCTAATTGAGTCACAGTCACACACAAGATTGTTCTATGTAGAAATTTAGAAAATTGAATTCTAATCATATACACTATATTGCCAAAAGTATGCCGTTCTAATGAACAGGTTTGACAACTGTAGTAATTTCCATAGGTACAAATCCTAATGTTTAAGCATATAATAATATTCTAGGGGATTGTGTGCTTCTAATTTGATAGCAACAGCTTTGACAGGACCCTTTTCTATTCTAACATGACAATGCCTCTGTGTATAAGGCAAGGTTCAAAAAGAAATGATTGATTCAGTCAGTGTGTAAGAACTATGGTCTGCAGAAAGCAAAGCCCTAATCTCAGCTGAACATCTCTGAAATGACTTTAAATGCAAACCTTGAGCCAAAAACTTAGCACCAAACACCAATGACTTGTAACTATGGGTACAGTCATTTTTGACACTTCCAAAATGGTTGCAACAGAGATGGAAATACAATATTTTTTATAAATACATAATTTGTTTCCATCTTTGTTGCCACAGTTTTGGAAGTGCCTTTTTCTGTTCTAAAGAAGGGGTGTCCCAATACTTTTGTCCATATAGTGAATGTAAAGTCATTGGTGTTTGGTGATGGGTTTTTGGCTCAAGGTCTGCATTTAAAGTCACTCCAGAGGTATTCAACTGAGATTATGACTTTGCTTTCTGCAGACCAGTCAAGTTCTTCCACACTGACTGAATCAATCATTTCTTTTAGAACCTTTCCTTATACACAAAGGAAAGGTTAGAATTGAAGTCATGTTAGAACTGAAAATGATCCTGTCAAAACTGTTGCTATGAACTTAGAAGCACACAGCCCCCTAAAATATCATTATATGCTTAAACATTAGGATTTGTACTCATGGAAATTACTAAATTAGTCAAACCTGTTTATTAGAAGGGGGTGTCCCAATACTTTTGGCAATATAGTGTAGATCTCATGCTCCAAATTATGTAACTTTATGGGTTTGACAATTTTTTTGTGTGTGTGTTTTAAGTGCCTTAAAGGATTCACTTGCTTCCAGAATAAAAAATTCCTGATAATTTACTCACCCCCATGTCATTCATGATATTCATGTTGTTCTTTCTTCAATCAAAAAGAAATTAAGGTTTTTGAGGAAAGCATTCCAGGATTTAAAGATTGAAGGTCCAAATTTCAATGCAGCTTCAAAGGACTCTACACAATCCCATCTGAGGAATAAAGGAATAAAAATCTAGCCAAACGATCAGTTATGTTCTAAAAAAAAGTTTTATTTATATACTTTTTAACCACAAATGCTTGTCTTGCACTAGCTCTGCGATGCACATGTGTGACTTCACGCATTATATAATCATGTTGGAAATGTAACATGTGGTTAGATCCTCGTCAGTGTCCATTGGTTCAAAAAGGTAGAGTACGGTGAAAAACTCCATCTCATTTCTCCTCCAACTTCAAAATCATCTGACATCGTTGTTTTACCTTTTTTTAAAGGGTTTTTGACTTTCTACGTCACATGTGACCCGTCAAACATAACTACGTAATGCCTAAAGTCGAGCTAGTGTGAGACGAGCATTTGTGGTTAAAAAGTATATAAATGTTTTGTTGTTGTTTTTTTGTAGAAAATGACAGCTTCACTAGATAAGACCCTTATTCTTCGCCCGGGATTGTGTAGAGCCATTTGAAGCTGCACTGAAACTGCAATTTGGACCTACAACCCATTGGTTCCCATTAAAATCCACCATATGGAGAAAAATCCTGGAATGTTTTCCTCAAAAACCTTCATTTCTTTTCAACTTAAAAAAGAAAGACATCTTAGATGACATAGGGGTGAGTAAATCATCAGGAAATATTTAGTCTGGACGTGAACCAATCCTTTTAAAAAGCAGCTATTTTAGTGTGAAATTCACTCATTTCTGTACTCTCTCAATGGATATAGTATTTTGGATTTTCACATCTCATTTGGTCAAGGATTAGTCAATATAACCTTTGAGGAAAGGGCTGTTCTGAGGCAGATTCGGATTCTACATTTCCCACATACCTGAGGTTCTGTGTGCAGACGAATGTGTGTTCCTCTGTGCTCTGATAAAGACCTCTTCACCACTCTGCGGTGCCTGAAGTGATAATAATCTCCAAATACCTGAGGGGGGGAAAAAACACAAGGCTACATTTAGCTCACCACATCCTACAGACTTCTTTAAAAAAAGAGAGGGAGAGAGACTAGTAAGTAAATCCTTTCAACTTTGTGTGTGTGCGCGCATATATTACACACACATGCACATACACAATTTTTTCTCCCTTAGTATTTTTTTCCCAGTAATTCTAACAGCTATTTTAGTACTTTCAAAAGGTTTTAGAATTAAGTGACTAAAAGATTATAAAAAATCTAGTTAAAAATAAAAACATGTTTCTCACTACTTAAAGGGACAGTTCACCCAGAAATGAAAAAAATTGTCATCATTTACTCACACTCTTTTCAATTCTTTTTGATTTGAAACACAAAACAAGATCTTCTGAAGAATGCTGGGAACTGAAAGAAATTCGAGCCAAGTTCATTGAGCATTGTCTGTTCCACAGAAGATATAAAGTTTGGAAGACATGAGGGTGAGCAAATGATGACAATTTTCATTTATGGGTGAATATCACTAAGTTTAAATCAAAGACTCAAATAAGACATGTCTTATTTGCTCACAAGTCTATTTCTGTACCACAAAATCTAAATGAAACCAAATGAGACTCCACTGGAGATCACTGGTACAGAGCCCAGCTGTGGACCCAGGCATGACCTTAATGATCCAGATGGAAGAAATATTGACAGAAAGCGAAACACAGACAGCTGTGCATGTCCAACAGCCTCAAGAACAAGTAACAGTGAACGAGTCAATCTCGTGTCAGCCGAATGCACAATCACACATGACAAGATCATCCAGAGGGCCAGAGGCATCAAACCGGCACTGCTGCAGATCAATTTCTCCCTCCGTTTGATGAAAGCTAAATGTCTGGAGTGAGACGGAGTTCATGCGGTCATGCTATAGATTCTATACAAAGGCAAAGATCTCCCAGACATCAAGCAGTCGAGCAAGTCAAACGCTCATTCGTTAGAACAGAAACATTGATTTTACCAACAGGTTTAAAGAAACCTTCATTTAATAAACCAGGGTTCGTACACATACTGTTTTTTGATTTTCAAGGACTTTAATCAGAGATTTCACTTATACCTTCTATTTCAAATTCTAAAAAAAGAAGAAGAGAGAAATAGATACATAAAAATAGACTAATAAAAAATGGCAAAAATAAAGAAGCACATGCAAAGTATTACTACTAAAGTATACTACACTTTTACTAAAACCATAGTTATACAGTTCAATACACAAATACAAATCCCTTAAGAAAATTAACCATTACTTTTCTTTAGAGATTTGTATTTGTGCATGCTTCTTTTTCTTTTTGTTTTTTATAACTGTACTGTCTTAGTGGTTTGATATTTTGTACTGTTTAAAGAAAGAAAAAAAATGATTTACGACCTGCGCTACGAAGATCTGTTCTAAAACAAAAGATCCATGCTCTGAAGTCCCGATCTGAATAATGATTCGCGAACCATCATTTCAGACTTAAGGTCATTGCACACTGGGTCCAAAAATGTCATATGCGTTTTTCATCTTTTTCAGATTCGTCATCCTTTCCTATCAAACTGCTTGCTACGGATGCGAAAACGCAGGAAATCGAAGCTGGTCAGAATTTTATGATGGATGAAAGTTTCCGACTGAAGCGCTTCGAAACACTGAATCATTTTGTGACACACTGGTTTTACTGATTCAGTTTCAAAAAGCATGTGCTTTTTAAAATCTTTACAAATTTGAAAATGAATGGCTCTTTTAATTTGATCTAGTGTTTGCTACTGAATGACTGAAGTCATGAGTTTGAATCAATCAGAGCGCTCCCAGCGTAAATGACTGTGATTTGGTCTACTACTACTACTACTATTACTACTACTACATAACTCAATAACTCAATAACTCAATAACTCAATAACTCAATAACTCAATAACTCAATAATTCGCAGACTTTTCAAGTACCTCTTCAGGAATATTGCCATTTTCAAGGGTTTTCCGGACCTTAAATTAAAAAAAATTCAAGTACGTTAAAGGTTGTATCAGCGATTTCAAGCCTGACACATAAAGTGTCACTTTCAGCTGACCTTTCTTCACTATCCGCTCGCTGCCTGCCCCATAAATTGTCTGTAAAAAAAAAACGCGTCTCTGTGGTCAGCCTAGGGTCCGAGATATGCCAAAGATGTGCTACCAACAATTCCACAGCAAAACAAACAGTGTTCCAACCAATCACCGTCAGGGGGTTGGTGTTGTGGACTTTCGCTCTGCCTCCCTCACATCCCTGCACCAGTACGAAAGTTCACAACACCAACCCCCTGACGGTGATTGGTTGGAACACTGTTTGTTTTGCTGTGGAATCGTTGGTAGCACCGATTGTTTTTTTGGCATATCTCGGACCCTAGGCTGACCACAGAGACGCGTTTTTTTTTTTACAGACAATTTATGGGGCAGGCAGCGAGCGGCTCATGAAGAAAGGTCAGCTGAAAGTGACACTTTATGTTTCAGCCTAGAATCGCTGATACAACCTTTAAAGGGTTGGTTCACCCAAAAACGTCCTTCTTTCAGACGAATCCAATCAGAGTTACATGCTTTAGAGATACAAGGGTAGGTGTTTCTTTTTATCAGTCCAAAACAAGTCATTCATCCAGTGCACCCATCCATAATAATAAGGGCTCCAGGGGGTGAATAAAGGCCTCCTGTAGCGAATTGATGCATTTTTGTAAGAAAAATATCCCTATTTAAAGCATAATAATCAATTTGCTTGCGCCAACTGATCGTACACAGAAGCAGTTCTGGGGGCGGATGACGTAGGACATCGGTGGTGTGATTAAAAACAAAACAACGGTCACGAATTAGATGTGGGTCAAAGACAAAAAAGGGTTTAAGCATAAAAACAATACGTGTACTACTGCTTTAAATGGCTGTTTAAAAAAAAAAAAGTTTAAAAAAAAAAGTAAAAAAAAAAAAGTTTTCTTTCAATTTAATTGCATTTTTGTGTTGGTTTTCCTGAGCAAAACATTTTGATTATACATTTTCCCTAATTTACAGATCAATTTATGACATTAAAAGACAAATTACTTTCACCCCAAATACTAATTATGTGTAATTCTACATTTTTTTTAAATTTGCCACTAGGTTTTACCCATTTGTTGAACTTTTTACACATTTAAAAACACATTAAAATTTTAAATGTTCCCTTATTGTTTTTAGTCAGAATAAGCATGTTATTTGAATTGTTTCATAAATATTGTTACACTGAATGACAATGTAAAATTATTTCAACCACATGTTGGCATTTTATTTTCCAAAAGCTTATTTGAAAACATTAAAGTAGACACTTTACTTACATTGAATGTGCTTTCTATGGACATATAATCATTTTAGTAAATTTCTTTTGATGTGGACATCTTAACGTCTTTGACACATGTGCAAAATGAGGATTTGTAAAGAAAAATGACAGAGTATTTCGATATAAGCCAAGAGCAAACTGGTTTTCTTTTGCTAAAGTAAGGCTTCCTTTGTTCCTCAAAAACAAACATTGGTTTGTGCAAATGTGCTACAAATACGTTCTACGTCATCCACCCGAAAAGGCTTCTGTGGCCTTTATTCCCTTGGAGTCTTGTGAGGCACTTTTTATTATGGATGGACGTATTTTATTGGACTTGTTTTGGACTTTTGAGTAGAAACACCCACCCATGAAATTATAAAGCTTGGAAATGCCAGGATGTATATAGGATATATATAACTCAGACTGGATTTGTCTGAAAGAAGGAAGTCATATAAACCTGAAAGGTGAGTAACTAACCCTTTAAGCACCTTGTACAAACCCTGATAACTGCATAAATACAATAAATACAGACCGACCCTAAGGTACAAAACGCATTTTTCACAAGATTCACTGCAACAAAGCCATTCTTTATCCGAAGGGCGGTAACATGTAATAGGAACCCCTGTCAGGAAAGATCGAGAACAACATCTCTACATTTATTCTTCCATGACGTCCTCAGTATACAGACCGGATTACAGCGTGTTGATGCAAACATCTCCACCCAAACAAAGCCAGAGAGGCAATAAGCCCTTGACAAAGCAAATTTGACAACTTGTGACCCAGTAAATTTCACAATAACATCGAAACCATCAACACACAGAAGGTTAAAAATAAAAACCTTCAAAAAAGGAAGATGTCAGCCTGAAGAAGAGATGAAACATTTATTGAACCGCAAGCGAGAGACCGGCACGTTCGGCGGTTAACGAGAGAACCATAATGACAGAAAATAACACAAGAATCGATCGCGAGGAGAGATAACAGAAGAGGGATGGGTAATAAGCACATTCAGAGAACTGAAAGCTTT
>NC_133363.1:56902438-56963378 GCF_049309525.1 Garra rufa
TAGACCGGCAAGTGACCATATATGATCACTTCATTTAACCAAATTTTCAACATAAAAACTTTAAAAAAAAATTAAGTCACAAAAGTTTAAAGGTCTTGTAATAACCTCCAATAACACTCTGGGGTTAAATTTTAGAATTTCCAAGTATTTCAATGAGTGCCCTATAAAGGGTTAAAGACCTTGAAAAAAAAAAAAACTTTAAAGATCATGAAAATGCAGTAATCGAGATCAAATGAATATTGTGCCCCATTCATTCCACCCCCTAACCAGTGGTGCGCTTCCATGCATGCAAATCGCACTTTACTTTCACTTTGCTTTTGTTCAAATTTCCAAAGAAACATGCTAATCGGTGGTTCAAAAGACCAAAACCTATGTTTCTTGGTTAAATAGATGAAAGTTTGAACCAATCTGGGCACAGGGGTGGGACTAAGCATCAACAATCATTCCTGTTTGGCTCAGAGGACCGAAATGCATTGGTTTCATCTGACGAGTCAGTCAAGCTACGGAGCCTCTGAATATCCAAATGAGACTAAAGGCTAAAATACAAATGCGACTAAAGGCTAAAATACATTTATAATAGCAATGAGTTAATAATTAGTTCAAATAAAGAATCAAAAGCAAGAATTCATATGGTTTTAACGCACATATCTGTTGAAATGCGTAGTGTATTATAAACAATAGAGCTAATGTACGTTACGCAATACAACAAAGGCCTGCAGAGGGCGCCAATGGCCTGATGACTGTTTTTATACATTACTGGCGATCTAATCCTTGTTAAATATTGACTAAACAACATTAAAGCCAAATTCCCACTTTAATCTTAAATATTTGGCCATATCTTTACCACAGAAATGCTATAGCCACAGTAATTTAATGAATATGTGGACATCAAAATGTATAAACGAGTGAGGGTTTAAACTTTTATTTTGAAATCGCAACAAACACTTAGCATGAGAAAGAGGTTTATAAATGATTTACCTTACAAATCTGATGAAATGGAGCAGGTTGAGTTCCCAGATAAATGTTATAATAAACCTAAACTTACAACAACATGCAGAGATGGAGTTTGAGATGCTCCACATGTAAATGATAACAGATCCTGTAGAACAGCACACTGTGAACAGAACTGCTGTGAGATGCACGTATGATGCATATAAATAATTGACGCACATATATTGATCGCATTCATTTATTTATCTGAATCGTAGCATTGGTAAATTCACCATTATGCTTAATTCTGATTTTTAAATGGGTTTAATATACAGTGCAGCCTTGGAAAACGGTCTAATAATCCATTTAACGGATTCTCGTCCATGAAATGCGCCACTTCCGGTATTTTATTAAAAATAATTATTTTTTTTTAATCGGATAGTTGATTAGAAACGACGAATCGCAACAGCCCTATATAATAAAAGGCAATCATACTAAGGAAGATATATTTATTTGCAGTGCATACAACATTTAATGCCACGAGTTTATGAATTTAAGACTTTCTGCTCTTATTTAAAGCCTTAATTTGAAAGGCAAAATACAACTTCTCAAGGCCAACAGAAACACTGAAAAATATCACACTGTAACATATAACAGTTGTAAATAGCAGACGCCGCAACTGTTTGACATTATAAAAACAATCATCATAAACACTTCAGAAAGTATACATAGTGACTCATGGTTGACTTGGTAGAAAAATACAAATCAAGTACCACTCATGAAAAAGCGCATGTACACTCATCACTTCATTTTTTAAGACTGAGTAAAGAATGAAACAGTTAAAGCATTTTATGACAAGAGTTGCTCCTGCATTTCTATGAAAATGAGCACTGAAAGGGAGGGCTGTGAAAACACAGTTTAATGGCGTAATTTATCTTGTAATGAGCCTGACCTTAAGATACGCCAGCAACCACTTAGTAACTAAACAAGGACAAGGGCAAGTGCGAGAGCATGAATACGGAGAAGACTTAAAGGAGATATTTCGGAGAAACTCTATGACACTCTTGACATCAACAAAAAAACTTTATAACCAATTTACAGCTTTTGGTTAGAAGAAGTGCTTGGCCGTGTTTATAGAAAGTCTTAGGACACAACCACACCCGACGTCAGCGGTGCTCACTGGAGCTGAAGCAGCGGCCTGAAACCACGCTGGAAAACAACAGATAACTAGCAGTTTCCCTTAATACCAGATGGCCAAAGCCATGGGGAAAAATTGCGGAAAGGAGCAAAGGTCAACCAAAGCTTTTAACAAAGGTTGTGGCAATACAATTTTATAATATAATATAATATATAAGTCTCTTATGCTCATCAAGGCTGCATTTATTTTATTGAAAAATACAGAAAAAAACTGTAATATTGCAAAATGTTATTACAATATGCTTTAAAACATACATTTTCATCAGCCATTACTCCAGTCTTAGTGTTACATAATTATTCAGAAATCATTCAAACATTTATTTTTAGCATTATTTATGTTGGTAACAGTTGTGCCCCCAAATGTTTTTGGACCTGTGATACTTTTTCAGGATTCTTTGATGAATAAATATAATATAAGTTTTTACCATCACTTTATCAATTTAACACATCCTTGCTAAATAAAAGTATTAATTTCTTTAAAAAAAAAAGAATAAAAATGTACTGACCCCAAACTTTTGAACGGTACTGTATATTGTTAGAAAAGATTTCTAACTTCAATAAATGCTGTTCTTTTTAACTTTTTATTCATCAAAGAATCCTGAAATAAAGTATCACTGGTTCAAAAAATATTAAGCAGCACTGTTTCCAGCACTGATAATACATCAGCATATTAAAAAGATTTCTGAAGGAACATGTGACACTGAAGACTGAAGTAATGATGCTGAAAATTTAGCTTTGCATCACAGGAATAAATTGTATTTTAAATTTTATTAAAAATTTAAATCGCAATATTATTTCACAATATTACAGTTTTTTTCTGTATTTTTAATCAAATAAACACAACCTTGACGAGCATAAGAAACTAAAATATAATAATAATAAAAAAAAAAAAATAGAAATAAAAAATCTTACTGATCCCAAACCTTTGAACGACAATGTATATATAAATAAAGAGATATAAAATATGAAACGTATAACAAAACATAGGATAATACAAATGAAATATAATTTACAAATATATTTTATTATTAATATAGCGTACTGTTCAAAAGTTTGAGGTTTAAAAAAATAAAATGTTTCTCAGGACAGCATTTATTTGAGAAATGACATTGACATTCAGAAATCACATTTACAGAACTTTTCTTATATGTTACATATTAAATGATTAATCAAACTACTATTTTTAATAAATTGTAAAATGCAATTTATTCCTTTGATGTTAAAGCTGAATTTTCAGCATCATTACTCCAGTCTTCAGTGTCACATGATTCTTCAAAAATCATTCTTATTACAGATGTTGAAAACAGCTTCATATTTTTGTGGAAACCATGAAGCATTTGTTCCAGTTCTGATGAATTCAGCATTTATTTTAAATAGTTTTCTGTATTATAAATGTATTTACTTTCACGTTTATTCATCAAAGAATCTGGAAAAAAGATTAAGCAGCATAACTGTTTTAAACACTGATTATGAAAGTAATAAATCAGCATATTAAAATAATCTCTGAAGGATCATGTGACATTGAAGAATAGAATAATGATGCTAAAAATTTAGCTTTGCATCATAGGAATAAATTACATTTTCAAATAAATTGACATAGAAAACAGATATTTTACATTTAAATAATATTTCACAATATTACTGTATTTTTGATCAAATAAATGCATTCTTGATGAGTATAAGAAAAAAAATAAATAATAATAATCTCACTGATTCCAAACTTTTGAACAGCAGTGTATATATCCAAATCTATCCTCAAATCAACTTGTATATCTACAATTTATCTTATTCTTTTATACCAGCAGGTCTTCATTTCTTATATATCACTCTAATGTTCTCTATCCCGCTTTCTCCAACTTATTTTGAGTCTCATTCCATCTCAGTCTATTCTCAGCCAGGGATTGATGAATCACCACATCCATCAATCAACACTGCAGCCCGTTCTCCGAGTCCACCAACCTTCCAAACACATTCAGAGGGAATTAGACCGCACAAACAGTCCAACAGTCCCAGCAGATCCCGGTCCAGGTGTACGTGAACATGGTACATTAAGGATGTGCTTCTACACTCCAGGTGCATCAAGCACGAGTCGAGCCATGAAGCGTGATACTCCAGTGAAGAGCATCTCCGCACATCGTCGTTAGATCATTTTCATTATTCTTTCTGCTGAGGTCATCCGCAAATTTGTTTCAGATTTATGAAAACGGCCAAAAGACGAGGTTCCAGCTGCACGGTGCCATCCCCAGAGATGGACCAAGAAGAAAACTCTCACGGCTGCCAAAAGAAAAAAAATATAATGTCTAAACCTGTGAAAGAACCGTTTAGGGGAAGATGTGGGTTGCTTCTTGCCTGGGCGAGTGGAGTTTATGGAGTGCACTGGCGCCAAAAAAACGGATAGTAAAGAGCAGCTTTTTAGAAAACAGGTTCATGAGCTGCTTTGAACGTTGTTCCCACAGTGTAGGGATGCACAATTAATACAATTTCTAATTGAGGCCACGATTACGTAATCGTTAAAAGATTAATTATTCTGCATGCTTAAGATGCGTTTAGAGCATGTCACGTTGTGAGAGGCGAATCGATATTGTTATCATGGGCACATCAGAATACAGAGAATAATTATTTATAACAAAGTATTCCAAATTTTGAATGCATTTTAAGATTCCTATCAACTGGTCACAATGCACAACACCGCTGCATCAAATATGCGTGAACTCTGATGTAAACAAGCACGGATGAGAAGCACATGGCGAAGCACATGAGAGACACTCTGGATGAAAGCGCACTTTCATTCTCTGACAGTAGATGGCGCTAAACATAATGCAGCCATTACCCCGGAAACCCCATAAACAAAACAGCTTTCAGTTTCTGAAAAGGGTTTAAATTATTTAAATAGCCATTCAGATTTGTGTATTTGCTATGGTGTTCATCACAGCACCAAATACTTAAATATGTAGACTTAATAGGCTTTTTATTTTCAAACTATTTTACATTTTAATCTGGACTACAACATGCCCTAGATATTGTCTGAAAGTGTTTTGATTCATTATTGTTCGTTCAAACTTTACATTAGGGCTTTATTAGTTAATTCACTAGTTGACAAACTGCCAATTAAAAATTCTTCTAACCATTCATAAATCTTAGGTAATTCCCATATTTAATAACAAACTGTTAAAAAAACAAAAGTTGTAACTTATTTAATGAGCTAACATGAACAAAGAGTTGTATTTCTTAACAAAGATGAATAACTTATGTAGCAAATGTAGCTATTGTGAATATTAATGCATTAACTAAGATATACTTTATATAAAGTGATATCTATTGGTCTTTATCATTCTTTTGTATTTTAATCTGTGTAAACATTGTAATGCAACACATTTTTGTGTATTGCTTAATTGTATTTAAATTCAGTTCAGTTATTTTTGTTATAAGAAAATAGTTATTAAACCTGTTATATACTCTATTAAGACACCATTTTTGCTAATAAATGTCAATATCGTGATAATACAGTATACTGTGATAAGAGCATCAACAATTAACCGCAATATGAAAATTGATATCCTTATGCACATTGAATTTTACTTTTTTTATTTAAAGAAACCAAACCAATGTATCGTTGACATTTGTGGCAACGAGAAAAGCAATAAAAGTTTTTCAGGAAGAGTATTTTTGTTTTGTTTATTTATTTTTTTTATATATAATTATGTCATGCAGTTGCTTCAAACAATGGTATAAAGCTATTTAAAACATCAATTAATGTAAATTGTGAACTACTCCTTTAAGTTCTATAAGAGGATGAAAACTTATCTGCAAGACTCGTCATAATCAATTAAACCTGATCAATGAATACGTCTCCACTGAAAGCAAAACATTTCGACTTTTGAAACCAATCTGTGCATGCAGGTTTTCACATTAGTAGCTGGTTAATCAATTACGCCTGAAAAACAAACTCAAGCTCTCCAAACATAACAGGTCTACTTCAGCTCATGCATTATTAAAGAGAGATTTTTGGGAAAAAATGTCCTGTGGGGGGAAAAAAAAGATAGAGAGGGCATTGACAGAAGGTGAGGAGCGAAGAAAGAAAAAAAAAAAGAAATATTCATACCTGGCTACACATGGTTACTATAGAAACAGCCCATGGTAGGCAATGAATCTGACATCTTAGTTTTTAGTAACGGCAAAAACAGACAGACCAATAACCTTTCCAGAGGAATAATATCCATGTTGCACTGTCAAGTGAGTTGACATCACATTTTCCATGCTTTAGTAACTGCTTTCATGCCTAGCGTGGCACAATATTCAAGATGAGCCGTGCTGAATTAATTCAATGATGTTCAAATATATTGCATCGCATTCCCATGGTGATTTCCCACGGTGAAACAAAAACCTGACTGGTCAGAAAACAAATAAATAAATGTGTTAAGTTTGTGACATAATGCAATGCAATGTAATGCAATGCATGGAACAACAAACTAACAGGTACACCAAAAGACTTGATGTGCTAACCACAACTCTGCTGAACAAGTGAAAAGAATTTCACTGAAACGAAACTGTATTTCACTTCACATGTGTGAAGGATGACTATCTGAAAAAGCATAATGTCAAACCCGGCCTCATTACAGAACCACATAATGACGCCACTGAAGACGTCAACGCTACAGTATCCACCGCTTCACGTCACTAAACCCATTTCAATTTAACCTTCATATGAGTTTATTTAAATACTGTTTACTCATGAAAATTGGTTCCATTGTGGGTTTGGGTTGTCTTCAGGCAAGAACGAAAATAACAGTAGGTGATCTGGCCCAAGACTAATGGAGAAGAGAGACCTTGAAGAAAAAACCTTGATGAAAATGAGACAAACCAATGCTGTTGGGTAAAAAAAGATCCTTGTATTTGCAAATGAATACCTGCAAATGAAAACCTAAATTGTGCGTCTTACTAAACAGAAAAAGTACCAAAGCAAATACATGTAATGTCTGGGTTTTTAAAGGAATAATTCAGCCAGAAATTAAAATGTGATGATTCACTCACTCTCATGTAGTTTCAAACCAATATGATGTTGCCTTTTAGTGGAACACTGAAGCTTTGTAACTTTTGATATTTTAGTTATTTTTTAACTTTAGAGACTGAGCAGGATTTTGTTAAAGTATATCCTGACTACTCTTTTCAATATTGAAATGGGTCTGTCAAGCACCAAAATGACCAAAAGAAATTACCATAATCAGAATCTGCAAAATGTTAATTTTACCAAAATAAGATGGATCATACAAAAGGCATGTTATTTTTTATTTAGTACTGACCTGAATAAGATATTTCACATAAAAGCCATCTACATATAGTACAAAAGAGAAAACAGTAGTTGAATTTATAAAAATGACCATGTTCAAAAGTTTACATAAACTTGATTCTTAGTACCGTGTTATTACCTGAATGATCCACAGCTGTGTTTTTTTTTTTTTTTATGTTTAGTGATAGTTGTCCCTTGTTTGTCCTGAACTTCTTCAGAAAAATCCTTCAGGTCCAACAAATTCTTTTTTCAGCATTTTTGAGTATTTGAACACTTTCCAACAATGACTATATGAGTTTGAGATCCATCTTTTCACACTGAAGACAACTGAGGGACTCATATGCAACTATTACAGAAGGTTCAAACCTCACTGATGCTTCAGGAGAAAAAGAGATGCATTAAGAGGGTAAAAACTTATGAAGAGAATAAATTTGCCTAAATATCATATTTTTGCATTTAGGACTTTCTTTCAGAAGCTACAAAAGATACTTACATGCTTCCCAGAAGACAAAATATGTTACATTTACCCTGATCTTTAAATTTAAAAAGTTTTCACACCCGGGTCTTAAAGCATCATTTTTATCCTTCTGAAGCATCACTGAGTGCTTGAACCTTCAGTAATAGCTGCATATAAGTCCCTCAGTTGTCCTCAGTGTGAAAAAATGGATCTCAAAATCATACAGTCATTGTTGGAAAGGGTTCAAATGCACAGAAAGTCATTGTTGGAAATGTCTTGTGAAATATCTTATTCAGGTTAGTACTAAATAAAATAATAACATGCATTTTGTATGATCCCTCCTATTTTGGTTAATAAATAATTAACATTTTGCAGATTCCACAAGGTGTATGTAAACTTTTGACCTCAACTCCATTTAGTCATATATTATATTTTTATGGTGCTCATAAGAGTTGACAGGATATTCTTCAATTCACCTATCAACCTATTCTGGAAAGACAGAAACAGAAAGATATGAGTTTGAAACAACACGCAGTTGTCTAAAATAAGACCATTTTTATTTTGGTGTGAATCATTCCTTTAAATGTCAGATTTTGAGTTTTACACTTTTAAATCTCCAGATACAGGACTACACCCATAACAGGAAGTAACAAGTTTCACTTGTGGTCTCTGAAAAGTTCCTGCTGAGCCAAGAACAACAAAGCACAATTATATTTGAAGAAAAGCAAATCATCACAGATTTGCATGCATCACCTAACAAGCGTTTCAAAAACCAATCTCATCAAATGATGAGAAAAATGGCATAATTGTTGAAGAAAGAAAACTTGATACTTTCAATCTCGATTGAGGTACTGAAGCTCCCTTTATGAAGTGTTAAAAATCCAATAATGGCTTTTAATTAAAATCCCATTAGGCAAACAAGCCTGCCTTTCTTTTTTTTTTCTCCTATGAGATGCCAACGATATTAAGCCACTAAAAATCACAATTCCCTCACTGAAGTGCCACAAGTAAAACATAATTTTGAAAGCGTTGTCGAGCAGCTGCTAAGACTGATAATAAAAAACTAAAACACCATAGAAACCAAGTCAAAAGAGACCTTCAAGTCTTTAAGATATTCTGGTCTCTAGATGTGATTCATTGTAAATCTAAGACTTTTTTTTGCCTTTTTTATTGTTGGCCATCATGAAAATCAGGGGATCAACTGCTAGACAGAAAAGTAACATCTTTCTTTAACAATCTGGTCAATATTAACTCAGGTCTATCTTTAAATCTCTCTTGTCTTTATTGTGAGAAAACACTGTCTTAAAGGAACAGTTCACCCAAAAATGACAATTGTTACCTTAATGTCATTCAAAAACTGTCAGACATTTATCTTTGGAACTCAAATTAAGATTTTTTTATGAAATCCGAGAGCGTGCATCTGACTACCATGTTAAAGGTCCAGAAAGGTTATAAGGACATTGTTAAAATTAAACTACAAGAACACGCAAAGAAAACAAAAATAACGACTTTACTCAATTTCTTCTCTTCTGTTTCAGTCTTTGGCTATTTTAACAATGTCCTTACTAAAATCATTCATTTTGTGTTCAGAATATGAACAAAGGTCTTACGAATATGAAACGACATGAGGTTGAGTAATTAATGATGGAATTTTAATTTTTGAGGTGACCTATCCCTTTAAAGCCCTTCCTAAGTTTGTTGTAATGAAAGCGGCCATATATTGCCAGTCATAAAAATTTATGCACAGACCTTTCCATTTCATGCCACAGCACAGGACAAACCACTTCCAGTATAGCGTCTTAAAAATAAATGGCGTATGCAGTAACTTCTGCATTAAAAATGTTTGGCATCTATAAACTGAACCTCCATTTTCGGCTTGGTCAAAAGAGCCTCACATAACGCTTCCTCCCCGCCAGCGGGACTTTTAGAGGAGCGCTGTTAAAAAGCCCATGCAGGGAAACTGTAGGAACTGTAGGGGTATTAGGATGCTATCCGTCAGACCATGGGCAACATTAATCACGGTAAGAGCACCGTAGGCTCCTGTGAGGGTGACAGAATGGAGTGGCAAAGTCAGTAACTAAATTGTTTTTCAAAGCTCTAGATAAGCACCTTTTCCGAAAGTTACTACGGCCGATGGAAAAACACAAATGGACCGAGAAGGAGCAGTGGAAAGTTTATCTTTATTTTCAGAGGAGCCAGAGAAGCTGGTGCAGATGGATCACGGGCCGCACCATTAACCAGCGCTGTGTGTCAGCAAGTCAACAAGCTGCAGTTCGGGCCGCCGCTGACCTCCAGGCTGTAGGGGGAAAAAACTGTTCACCAAAGCGGCACCACCCTGCTCCAGTGGAGAAGAGAGTTAAGAGGAAAGAACGGAAAGTCTGTCGGAAAGAGCTGTGAAACAAACATACTCTTGCTCTTTGCAAGTTCCTTTAATTTTCCTCACTCAGGAGAGCCAATGCTGCATCTCCGCACCATTACAGCGCTCAATTAGTTTATCTAAACCGGCTAAAACACAAAAACATTATCTGGGGTTTTGGAGGGTCTTTTTAAATTGCAGTCTGCTGCATATTTAAGGAAATGCACACATGGTTCTCGTTTGCGTCGGAGGAGGCCGAAAGAATGCCTGAAGTATGGACTTTCAAAGACATTTCAACATAAGCTCCAAACATTAAATCAAAGCGAGAAGCAGGACCAGGTTACGCAAGCAAAGTCATACATTTAACACATCTTCTCATTAGAACCATCTTGACTTGCCCTTTCATACAAATTTAGTCTTTTGTCTACCAAAACCAAAACATAAATGTCAAAAAAGCATCTAAGGCAATTACACTTGTGGAAAAAAAAAAGGGGCGTGATATATATATTTTTTTAAACAACCCCATATGCCCAAGAGACTTCTCCATTGATACATCTGGAATGGGATTGTGTGAAGGGCCGGGTCAAAGGTGAATTAATTTGCACAGAAACTCTGAATTGGTTTTCCCTTCTGGGCTCTGGCCCAATTACAGGAAGACAGGAGAATATGATTGCTCAGGTGTTTGAAGGCGAAACACATCATTTAATTTCAGGCGTCTATGGCCGAGTAACATCAAAAGACAAGTGAAGAGTAGCCTGAAATAAACTGCACAGTCTGTTTAAAGACTTTACTTCAGCTATGAGACTGACTGAAGACATTCCATCACAGTTATAGTAAAAAGTTACATAACTGCAAGCAGTAATAAAACACTAAATTAACACTTTAAAAAGCACCGAAACACTTAAGTGCAATCTTAACTGACACCAATATAAAGCCATTTTTAAGACATGTTATACAACGGTGAAAAGTTTGTGGTCAGTTTAAGGATTAGTTCACTTCCAGAATAAAAATGTCCTGATAATTCACTCACCCCAATGTCATCAAAGATGTTCATGTCTTTCTTTCCTTCTTCAGTCGAAAAGAAATTAAGGTTTTTGAGGAAAACATCACAGGATTTTTCTCCATTTAGTGGACTTCAATTGGAGCCAATGGGTTGAAGGTCCAAATTGCAGTTTTAATGCAGCTTCAAAGGGCTCTACAGGAACCCAGCCAAGGAATAAAGGTCTTATCTAGTGAAATGATCAACCACTTTCTAAAAAATAAAATACAAATTGATGTACTTTTTAAACCATAAATGTTCGTCTACGACTTAAATAAACACACTGGAAATGTCACTTGTGGTTAGTTCATCATCTGGGTACTTCGGTTCAAAAGGGTAGGGTAGGGCGAAAAAAAATCATTTTCTCCTCCGAGTTCAAAATCGTCCGACAACGTTGTTACCTTTTTTTTTTTTAAGGGCGTTTGACTTTCCTTGCATGCTCACTTTGTAAACACTGGTAAGTTCTTCCGCCTACGTCACACGTGACCTTTTTCAACGTGATTGATGCGTGAAGTCGAAAATTTGTGGATAAGAAGTATAGTATATACTTTTTTTTTTTCGTTTCACTAGATAAAACCCTTATTCCTTGGCTGGGATCGTGACCTTTGAAGCCGCAATTTGGACCTTCAACCTGTTAGTTCTCATTAAGTTCACTATATGTAGAAAAAAAAATATTTTCGAGTGAAGAAAAAGACATGGGGGAAATCTTTCCTCTGGAAGTGAACTAATCCTTTAAGACTTTTAAATGTGTAAAAAGAAGTCTCTTATTCTCACCAAGGCTGACTTTATTTAATAAAAATACAGTAAAAACAGTAATATTGTGAAATATTACAATTTAAAATAAATGTTTCATAATTTAATATATTTCAAAGTTTCAAAGCTGAATTTTCAGCAGCCATTAGTGTCACATGATCCTTCTGAAATCAATAAACAAGACATTCCATATTATCATGAAAGTTAAAACTATTGTGCTGCTTAACAGTTTTGTGGAAACCATTCTAGGGATTCTTTGATGAACAGATAAAATTACCACATTTCTTTGAAACAGAAGTTTTGTAACATTATAAATGTCTTCACTGTCACTTTTGATAAATGTAATGGCCCCCTTGGCTTTAGTATTATTTTCCACCTAAAAAAAACTGATCCCAAACTTTTGAACTGTAAAAGGAAAGTCTGCAGCTCTTTCCCCAAAACCTAGTCAGTTAACAATGGCCCTACAGGAACAAGTCTGCTTTTAAGGCATCATAGGTGTGCTTTCATCATGACGTCTGTTAAATGCTACCTTCTAAAAACCAAATTGTAGTGTTTGAAAAGGAGATACAATTACGTCCGAAATCGCAGAGAAGGCAATCCCTGAATGCACTGCATTTTTCTTCATTTGAAGTGCCCTGCGAAGAACATTTGAAATCAGTCACACCAATTCAGTTTGGATGCTGCATTGGAAGGTCGCCTATGTAGCAGCTCACTGGAGTTTGGAACAGGGCTTACTTTTATCTCTGACTGTGGCAGCTTTGGAAAGACTTGAAGAAAAAGACAGATTTCCCCTTGTAAAAACACATTACTGTATCCTCTGAGCTGTGAGCCAGCTGAAAGATCCTGGGATCAATATATTTCCTACAAAAGACTAGACTTGGTATATGCCAATAAATGTCAGGGGATTTCTTTATGGATATCAAAATCGGTAATTGATTTAGGACGGCACAGTGACATCTAAAGCTACATACCATCATCCGAACGAGACGCAGGAGAGAGGATACAGCATGGCTGGAGAACATTAATGCAATGCAGTTCTACTGAAGAAACATGAAAGAGAGGGGAAAAAAGGCAAAGCTGCGGTTGAAGTATGATAACTTGGGCTTTGGGACGGCTGGGTGCCTATAAACGATCCATATGAAATCACTGGCATGGGACGATATAACGACCCCAGTTTCCAAATTTTAAATTGTAAAGTTTTTCTGATTCTGTTGGTCACGGTTTAGTCTTACCATGTTATTTTAATTATATTACGGTCAGAATGTCTGCAAAAATCAGCCATACTAAAAAACAAGTAACCCTTTCATATCCCATACTAAACATGACAAATCACAGTAAAGTTAGTGCCATGTTCTTTTGGCATTTAAAACAGCACTTGTGGAAAATGCTAATGTGACATTGACTACTTCTATGTTTGTTACACTATTACAGAAGGTTCAAACGCTCACTGATGCTTCAGAAGGAAAAAAACATGCATTAAGAGCCAGGGTGTAAACTTTTAAACAGATTAAATATATGCACGTTTCTTATTTTGCCTATATATCATATTTTTTCATTTAGTACTGTCCTTCAGAGGCTACAGAAGATACTTACATGTTTCCCAGAAGACAAAATAAGTTAAATTTACTCTGATCTTCAAATTCAAAAAGTTTTCACTCCCTCTCTTAATGCATTGTGTTTTCTTCTGAAGCATCAGCGAGGGTTTGGACCTGTAATAGTTGAAGTCCCTCAGTTGTCCTCAGTGTGAAAAGATAGATCTCAAAATTATACAGTCATTGTTGGAAAGGGTTCAAACACACAAAAAAGCTGAAAAACCAAAGAGACTAAAGGATTTTTCTGAAGAACAGCAGGCAACTGTTTAGGACAAACAAGGGACTCATGAACAACTATCACTAAACAGAAAACACAGGATCTACTTTTGAATGGGGTCATTTTTTAAAATTCAACTATTGTTTTCTCTTGTGGACTATATGTAAACGTCTTTTCTGTGAAATATCTTATTTAGGCCAGTATTAGTAAAAAAAAATAGCATGCATTTTGTATGATCAATCTTATTTTGGTAAAATAATTACATTTTGAAGATTCTGCAAGGTGTATGTAAACTTTTGACTTTAACTGTATATATAGCGTTAGATGACAGCAAAAATACTTTAAAATCTAAAAACTGACAGAAACGAGTTCAATTAAATGCCCAATGTCAACAGATTCTGCACACGCAAAACATGGCACAATAGTTAACAAGATATGTAGGAGATGTCACATAACATCTATCTTTAGGAACAATAGATATCATAAAAAGCAGAACTTCCCTCAACCAAGATGGTCATTAAAGCCTTTTATAAAGGAACAAAATATACCCAAACACACAACTATACCATACTGTGTAGGCCTTGTTTTGACATGTCAGTCATCATTTGGTTTTTCAGCACACAGAGAGGAGAATGACAAAGGGAAAAAACCCACTAGAGTATGTGACGTTAAACCACAACAGACTAGCGTCTGCAATGGCCAGACCGTCAGATGTTAGGACCACTCGCTGAATAATAAGTCTCTCTCACGCTCTTGATTATGTATGCTCATACCACAATGACTAAAAAAAACAAAAACAAAGGAGTGAGTAAGAGAAGACACACACACCTACTCCAGATGGCACACAATATATTTCCATTTCTCCAGTTCCCATGGAGCCTGGTATAGTGTTATTAAAATCGATTTAAGATTACATTTGCTCACTCAGTGTCTCCAACATGAAGTTTTATTAGAAAACGATGAAGAGGACAAAAGGTGAGCTGCAACACCACAAACCTGGTGATTTGCTACAGTAGAAAAACTAACAGATGCCGTTTCACCTGGCTGAAAATCATGTTTTATTGAACGATGAACTGCTGGCAGCTTGCGATAGGGCAGGCCTGAAGCTAATTGTTCCTTGTAAGCGCTGCCATAAATCCAGCACTGTGCCTCTTCTATTCTCATGCAAGTCCAGGTACAGCATGATACAGTCGGATCACCATCAACTCAGTGACCATCAATGCCCTTTTGTTCTCACACTGCTTGGATGCTTCAGAAAGTTTTCTCTTTGTTTTCAACAGTTTCAAGTACACAATATATAGGGAACATGTCAATTATCCATATTGGATTTTTCAATACTTGTTTCTGGACAAGATTTTAAATCACTTTTGTCTAATTTAAAGGGATAGTGCAAGATTATGCATATTTTTTCCCCCACTTGGTCACACTTGTGGTGCTTTTAGTCAAAAATGACTGGCCTACAAGTCTTTGAGTGAATACTGTCAAAATGATCCAGAAAATAATGATTTCATTCATTCAAAAAGTCAATAAAAGTGTTAATTGAAAAAAGAAAAAGATTTATTACAAGATTTGGTGATTAATATAGTATAATGAGAGATTCAATCAATTTTTGTCAAGGTAAGCTATTTTTGATATAAAACACCAAATTACACAACCATCCAAAAGTTTTTGAACAGTAGGATTTTTTAAAGAATTTTTTTCTGCTCACGAAGCCTGAATTTATTTGATCCAAAAGTACAAAAAAAGCAGTAATATTGTGAAATATATTTATTATTTAAAATAACTGCTTTCTATTTTAATATATTTTAAGTATATATGCTGATTTGCTGTTCAAGAAACATTATTATTAATATTTAAAACATATTTGATAAATTGAAAGACCCAAAGATCATCATTTATCTGAAATAAAAAGCTTTTGTAACATACACCATACTATTCAAAATCATTTTTTAAGAAATTATAGAAATACTTCTATTTATATATTATATAATACTTGTATTTAGCAAGGATGCTTTAAATTACACAAAAGTGATGATAAAGACATTTATAATCTTACAAAAGATTTCCATTTCAGATAAATGCTGTTCTTCTGAACTTTTTATTCATGATGAGAAACCTGAAAAAAATTCTACTCTGCTGATTTCAGCATAATAATGATAATAATAAAAGTTTTTGGAGGAGCAAATCAAAATATTAGAATGATTTCTGAAGGATCATGTGACTGGAGTAATGATTCAGCTTTGAAATCACAGGAGTAAATTATATTTTAAAATATATTCAAATAGAAAGACGTTATTTTAAATAGTAAAAGTATTTCAAAATTGTACTGTTTTTGCCGTACTTTGGATCAAATAAATGCAGGCTCGGTGAGCAGAGGAGACTTAAAAAAAAATTCAAAATCAAAAAAACTTGACTGGTAGAATAGGTAAAGGGTTTTCGGGACACAGGTTAGGTATCGCATTCGATTCCTTTAAATTATTTAGAAAATCTAAATAACAACATGTCACAAAAACTACTATAACACTATCATTTCACTTTAAGAATTGGTTTTTGCAGCGAGAATGTTAACAACTTGCACCATAGACATAGAAAAAGTCACATCATGAAACACTCGTCAGAACAACAGACATGAACATTTAGCATAAATCAATCCTCCTCTGACCCTGGGAACGTAACCTGGCTACTCGCCCATGAACACATCTCGCCTCAAGGTGGAACACATGCTCTTGATTGCAGCAATGCCATTCAACACTTTGAGCAGAATCATTCTGAGACTAACGTGTCAGCGTTTCAAAAAACACCGCAGCCGTCTAAGGTTGGAGGTGGACCAAATAAGAAAAGCATCAAATAATATAAAAACAAATTGGTTATTATATGCAACTGCCAAATTCTGACAAGACGATGAGGTGAGTTTGAGAAGATCACACAGGTTCAATTACTTGCCAACATGGAGGGAAAAAAACGACTTGACATTGAAGTGTCAATTCTCATGAGAAATTACTGAGGGAAAAAAAAAAAAAGCTTTAAAAAGACTGCAAATTGGGTCAGAACAATTTTGAGGTCTGTCAAAAGAGTTCTCTATGGTGAATAAGTAACAGAGTTTCACTGGATAATTTAAAAACTAGGGGAAAAGGGATTTCGAGAGGAGGACAATCTTGTGCAACAGGGATTTACCACATTTAAGGGGTGTCGCTGGACAAGGCTAAAATGTTCTGGCATTGACAAAATCTTCAATAAATAACTGTGTTACTAATATTAAAATAGAAAGGGAAAAATACATCAACCTTAGGAAAGCATGTCCTGTATAATCTGGGCAATGCATTTTATAAAACGAACATATGTGAACCCGGACCACAAAACCAATCGCGAGTAGCACAGGTAAATTTGTAGCAATAGCCAAAAATACACTGTATGGGTCAAAATTATAGCTTTTTCTTTTATGCCAAAAATCATTAGGATATTAAGTAAAGATCATGCTCCATGAAGATATTTTGTAACTTTCCTACTGTAAATACATCAAAACTTAATTTTTGATTAGTAATATGCATTGCCAAGAACTTTATCTGGACAACTATGAAGGCGATTTCCTCAATATTTAGATTTTTTTTTTTAACCCAGATTGCAGATTTTCAAATAGTTGTATTTCCACCAACTATTGTCCTATCCTCAAAACCATACATCAATGTAAAGCTAATTTATTAAAAAATTGACCCTTATGACTGATTTTGTGGTCCAGGGTCACATATGCAGTTATATATATACCTATACACTACCAATCAAAAGTTTGGACACACTTGACTTCATGTTTTTATTGTTTTTTTGTTTTTTAGTCAAATATTAATTATTTAAAAAAAAAAAAAAAAACAATATATTTTTTATTTGATTTGATAAGATTTGATTTTATTTGATTTTCAAATACAAACTGTGCCCAGGAATGATTCTCGGTTTGTTTTTAAGAAAAACTGAAGTTAAGATTTTTTTTTCCCATGGAAAAAAAACAAATGATTTTCTTAAAAACATACTGCTTTAAAAATAAAATCAAAATAAATCAAAACAAAACAAAAAACAAAACAAAACCAAATAAAATAAAACCAAACAAAACAAAACCTAATAAAACAAAACAAAATAAAAAAAATACAAAATAAAATAAAATAAAAAAATAAAACAAAATAAAACAAAATAAAATATTGTATTGTATTGTATTGTTTAAAACAATTCATATTTGACTAAAAAAAATTAAGTCAAGTGTGTCCAGACTTTTGACTGGTAGTGTATTTTAAACATAATTAAAGTTTGATGTTGGAATTTTGTTTTTGTTTTTTAAGTTGTTAAAAACTCTTTTCTCACCAAGGCTGTATTTATATGATCAAAAATACTGTAAAAACAGTAATATAATATTGTGAAATATTATTACAACTTACAATAACCGTTTTCTCTTTTCATATTTTTTGAGACTTGACTTTTCAGTATCATTACTCCAGACTTCAGTGTGACATGATTTTTCAGAAATGAGTCTAATATGCTGAATTCCTGCTCAAGAAACATTTTTTTTCCTTCTTTGAATAGAAAGTTCTAAATAACTTATTTGAAACAGATTTATTTGAAACCAAAGTCTCGTGTAACATTATAAATGTCTTTACTGTCGCTTTTGATCAATGTAATGCATCCTTGTTCAATAAAATGAATTCCTTTTTTTTTTTAATTATCCAAAAGTTTTGAGCACTAGCATAGATGAAATAAATAACAGCAGAAACATCAATAGCAAAGAAAAAACCTCATTGATTGAGTTAATTACAGTTTCAAAAAAAACTAATGCATCTCTGTTCGATTATGTCATCACAAAGAAATTATGGGAAGTATTTAGTCAGTGGAAGTCTCACAAACATCCCTCATTTCCTTGACTTTCTTTATCCTTATTGACATCAGCCTTCTTTGGAAATGATTGCCTGTGATTTTCAAAACTGTAACGCCTCATTTGCACAATCAAGTAATCCAACCATTTCCTCTCCAGACAGTTAAGTGACTTTTCTCAATCGCCAATAATTTCCCAATTAAGTAATTTTTCTGAGGAGGATCCCTTCTTCACATACACTGCCATTCAACAGTTTGGGATCAGTAAGATTTTTAATGTTTTTAAAGTCTTTTCTGCTCATCAAGGCTGCGTTTGTTCGATTAAAAACACAGAAAATTGTGAAATATTATTGCAATTTTAAAATAGTGGTTTTCTGTTTTAATATACTTTAAAATAGAATTTATTTTGTGATGCAAAGCTGAATTTTCAACATCATTACTCTGAGCATTATCAGTCTTCAGTGCCAAATGATCCTTCAGAAATCATTCTAATATGTGACCCTGGACCACAAAACCAGTCATAAGGGCACAACTATTTAAAAATCTGTAATCAGAGGGTGCAAAAAAAAAAAAAAAAAAAAAAAAAAAATTGCCTTTAAAGTTGTCCAGATGAAGTTCTTAGCAATTCATATTACTAATATTTTTTTAATTTAATATTTTTTTTAATTTTTTGATTTATATACAGTAGGATAATTACAAAATCTCTTCATGGAACATGATCTGTACTTAATACCCTAATGATTTTTGGCATAAAAGAAAAATGTATAATTTTGACCCATACAATGTATTTTTGGCTATTGCTACAAATATATTCATGCTACTTAAGACTGGTTTTGTGGTCCAGGATATGCTGATATATCAATATTGGAAACAGTTGAGCCGCTTAATTATTATTTTTTTTTAAACCTGTGATATTTTATTAATCAAAGAATCCTAAAAAAAGTGTTAAAAAGAACAGCATTTATTTAAAATAGAAATCTTTTGTAACAAATTACAGAACCGTTCAAAGTTTGGGATTAGGAAATATTTTCTTTCTTTGCATGTTTATGTGATAAATTGATTAAAAGTGACAGTAAAGACTTATAATGTTAGAAACAGTTTATATTTTGAATAAATGCTGTTCTTTTTAACATCAAAGAATCCTGAAAAAAAAAAGCATCACAGGTTCCAAAAAACAAATCGTTTAGAACACTGATAATAAAATCATGCATATTGGAATGATTTCCGAAGGATCAGTTTCAGTTTCAGTTTATTTATAAAGCACTATTCCAACAACAGGAAGTTGTACCAAAGTGCTGTACAAGCAATTCTAAAATTAAAATAAAACAATAAAACAACACCACAATAAAATCCACATAATAAAACAGATGCACAAGAGCTCATCCCTCTTCACCTAAAGAAGACATATGCAATAAGTGAATTTTCAAAAGGCTTTTAAAAGAGCCTACAATTGGGGCAGACCAAATAGGTGACATTAAAGACTGGAGTAATGGATAAACTAATAAAATTCTTGAAGTATATTAAAACAGAGAACTATCATTTTAAATGGCAATAATATTTCATAATATTACTTTTTTCACGTATTTTTGATCAAATTAATGTAACATGATGAGAATAAGAGACTCAGTGCACTATTTGAGTCATTAAAGCAGCAAATGGATGAGTAACAAAGATGTGGCTAAACAATGGAAACACTAAAAGCAAACGGCACCATCCATCATCATACAAGCCTATAAATAGCAACATATTGCTCAGAGCTTCATTTGAGCATTTCTATTAGGCGTTCGTAGTGATTTCTACCGTATCAGCATTACTAAAATATCTGCGTGCAGTAAAAATAAGCCCAGCCTTGAGTCGTCCCAGGTGCATGTATGATCCTGTACTGTTCTGTGATTAGGCAGCACCGTGCCGCTCTGTTCAGTTCGAACACGGAACATTCCATTCCCTCCCTGGAGGCCACTTCCACTCCCAACTTTTGTAGCTGCTCGGGAAGGTCAGACGGTCACCATGGCGACAGTTCTGGGGTCGCAGGTCAACAGGGCCGCTCTGCTGACTGGTGATGAGAGATGACAGCATGAGAGGCCACGGGGAGCTCTTTGAAGTTCATAAAAACGAGTCACATGGACTCCATTATGATCCATGTATGAGCAACTAATATCAAGTTGCGGGATCTAATAAATAAACATCAGCTCACCGAGCCGCTTTAAGCACTACCGTCAGGGTTGCGCGAGATAAATGCGCTCCTGTTAAATATTAGACAGCATGCTAAACAGTTCACCACCCAGCTCCATTAAGCATCTCACACTGGGATCCGACGGTTCACAAACATTCAAGTGTTTCCTCAAACAAAACAGTGTGCAGCTCAATACAATGCAGACAAAAGCCTACTAGTTGCAGAATCTCCCAGACGAAACACAGCTCAGCTATTTCCACACAGCCGTAATTGCACGCCGCGTGGTTTGGTGCCGTGGACCAAAGCTGCGGAGGACTCAGAAGAAGACGGCTGGCCGTGATCCCGACGAGTCAACAAGATGTGTACGCGAGTGAATCTGGCCTGCTGCGGCTCTCCAATTATAACCTGCCCAAGTTTCCTGTGGTCAAGTGTTCCCTGGCGGACTTACCCTTGAGCTATACGCTGCGCCGAATACATTTTACTGAATTTAAAATAAATCTCCTCCCAGATGCGCTGAGCTGCGGCAGAGGTGAACATTTGAAATAGTTCGCAATCCTTTCAGATTACCAAGAACATGAATTAAATGAATATTTCTCTAGCCAGACAGTGAAGTGAAAGAAAGGGCATCTTCATTTGAGATTCGACTCGGGCAGTCAATTAGATTTTTGTTAGAGTCATATAAATCAAATTAAAACTCTGAAAGGGATGGTCCACCCTCAATAAAAAAATGTTATCGTTTAAATCACCCTCATGTCATTTCATTCTTGCATGAACATCAACAAAAATATATCAATTCTTTTTGTCCGTAAGAGGTCTACTGAATTTCAGTACTGTATATGAATAAAAACAACACAGATACATTTTTCCAAAATATCCTCTTCTGTTCTACAAAAGTCAGTCAGTCAAAATTTGAATGAGTGCATTTTGAATGCATTTTTCTTTTTTTTCCTAAATGAGCAAAAATGCTAAGTGCGGAAAAGAGAAATCTGGCTTATTATTCAGATGGTATTGAAGCTTTAACCTTATTTGAAGGTTACTGAAGTCCCTGAGGAACTAACACAGAAAAACATAAGAAGCAGTTCTGTATAGGCCTGAATAGGAGTGGACTTAAATATCCTTCTCAAACAGAAATTACTGACTATGAAAACACAATTACGTAACTGGATATTTTACACAATTAAAAATGAACTGGTTTGGCAGTGTCAGAGTTGGGAGACCAACAGTGTTCAACATTTTTGAAGAGGATTGGGGACGTTTACATACACTACCAGTCAAAAGTTTTTTTGCTCACCAAGTCTGCATTTATTTAATCCGAAGTACAACAGTAAAATTCTGAAATATTTTTACTATTTAAAATAACTGTTTTCTATTTGAACATATTTTAAAATGTAATTTATTCCTGTGTTTTCAAAGCTGAATTTTTAGCATCATTACTCCAGTCACATGATCCTTCAGAAATCATTCTAATATTCTGATTTGCTGCTCAAAAAACATGTATTATTATGATGATGATGCTGAAAACATCTGAACAGAATTTTTGCAGGTTTTCAGATTTTCAAGAAATCTTTCTCATCACTTGATCAATTTAAAGCATCCTTGCAAATCAGCATAATAAAATGATTACTGAAGGATCAAGTGACACCGAAGACTGGAGTAATGATGCTGAAAATTCAGCTTTTAAATCACATGAATAAATTACATTTTAAAACATTTAAATAGAAAACAGTTATTTTAAACAGTAAAAACATTTTACAATAATACTGTTTTTACTGTATTTTGGATCAAATAAATGTAGACTTGGTGAGCAGAAGAGACTTCTTTAACAAAACATTACCAGTTAAATGTTTTTGGACAGTGAGATTGTTAGTAGGACATTGTTAGTTGTTGTGTAGGACATGGCTATGGGATACAACTGATGAAACAGAACAGGGTCTCAAGACACAATATTAAAAGTACAAAATTTTATACTAAAGTGATGCATATTGCACAAAACACAAAAAAATAACAAGGTGAGCACTTGCATTTTGGTCATTTTGACTCCCTCAGAGCCATTTTCAGCAGCATAAGGTAAGATGATTGATTTGACAAGCAGAAAACAGGTAGATCCACCATACGGCGACAAGGATTCGCAATCCAGCAAGAAGCAATGTCACCATGTTATCAGAGGTTTTTGCCGTGACAAGTAGATAAATGTCCTGCAGGTGGCCGGTCCGTGTTGCATGACTCCATACTGTGCTGTTAATCGATGGTTTCTGTTGATCATTCCTGCTGTAGAGAAAGATTAATACGTCTGGAGAGCCAGCCTTGTCTTCGAAAACAAACAGCGGGTAGCAATTTGTTCCAAGCACAATATCAGCAATCCGGACGCAAATAGAAATCTCCAAGAAGGAATTCAAAACTCCAAAACCGAGGAGTGGCAAGCCAAGCCAAAGCTGCTGGAATCATTTTCCCCAACATGGGGTTAGAAACAGCAGACATACATATATATACACACACACATAGATAGAGATTACAAGGGTAGACATTAATAGATAACTTCTAGGAATATGCTCCCCAACTGAAGAAAGAACTACACTCAGGTTTCCATTAAATGTTATCAAATGGCTGATGTTATCTATGTAATATATGCAATACAAACTGGCTTAAAATCTAGTAATTACTACACATAATGATCCTAAATAGGTAATAATATCATTAAAATAGTAACATTATCTTGATTATATTTGATCATTTATTTTATGTTGCCTGACAACACAAAAACACTGTTGTTTAACTTTACGTTTGTAGACTGGTTTGAAAAAATTGAATTTTGTATTGAGAAGCCAATTATAATCTCAAATGAAAAAGAAAATTGACCAGGACAAACAATTCTTTCTTAATTAGCTGGACCATACAGCGAATTACGACTCAATATTGAAAGCAAAAGGGATGGCGAAATGAAAATCCCCAAATGAATTAAGATGAAGGAACAACTTATTGTTGATATCGAACCACTTCCTTTACTTCATACAATTACTGTCTATCCTATTCATTAGTAAACTTCAAAAAGAACAAAATAAGTGCTTTTCGCTGGTCCGGCACCTTAACGTTGGGCTCGCTTAATTCGAGAGTACTGCAGACTGTCAATATTCAATTACTATTAATAGGATTCATTACTTCCATATCTCCTGCAGGCATCCAAAGACAGTGAACACCCAGGAACTCCTCCTCCCATCCTCTGGTCAGTCTCCCTCCATTAGAATAACAGATGAGTGTTTGCATTTCAGACCCGCTCTCCACTACAAAACAAATTAAGCCCCACTCTCAAAAAAACAATGCGTTTTTATAGACATCATTATTTTAGCAGACCAAACACATTTTGTTTTTGCAGCCCTTACTCAGTATTGTCACTCCCCAGCTAATGTAAACAAAAATTGCCTATTAATTCAAGTGCACTGGCAAAAATCCAGACCATCGCTGAGTGGGCAATGCTAGACAACTGTGCAGCAGTACAGTACATTTGTTTCAATTTGTTTCATGTGCTTACAAAACTATTACAACCAAAATTAAAAACCTGCCAACCTTTAGCAGTTTAACGAGTGGCCTTGATTTCAAGGTAATTAAGAGTACTGAACTGGAACTGCTAAAAAGGATAAATCTCAGAAGAAAAAAGCAACTGCATTCACTGATTTCACATGCGGGATGAAGAATAAGAAAAACAAACTGAAAGTAGGTTTTCTACAAAACGTACATTTACTTACATTTTTTTCAATTACAGCCACTAAAACCTACAATTACTGATGTATTGATGACACCTAAAACGTAAATGACTTACATATAAACAACTTTACTGACTTACAAATGAATCCCTATGAATATTGAGATTGATTTTATTTTAACTTTTAATTTTTAAATTTGAAGATCAGGGTAAATTTAACTTATTTTGTCTTTTGGGAAACATGTCTTTTATAGATTCTGAAGGGCAGTACTAAATGAAAAAAAAACAACAATATTCAGACAAAATAAGAAAAATTTACATATCTTCATTCTGTTCAAAAGTCTTCACACCCGGCTCTTAATGCATTGTGTTTCCTTCTGAAGCATCAGTGAGCATTTGAACCTTCTGTAATAGTTACATATGAGTACCTCAGTTGGCCTCAGTGTGAAAAGAACGTAAAATCATACAGTCATTGTTGGAAAGGGATCAAATACACAAAAATACTGGAAAACTGAAGTATTTTCTGAAGAACAGTGGGCAGTTTAACTATTCAGGGGACAAACAAGGGACTCCTGAATCACTAAACCAACAAAAAAAAAAAGCTGGATCATTCAGACAAACAACACAGTATTAAAAATCAATGGTATGTAAACTTTTAAAAAAGAGGCAATTTTATAAATTCAGCTATTTTATTCTCTTGTGGACTATTTGTAATCATCTTTTATGTGAAATATCTTATTCAGGTCAGTACTAAATAAAAAATAACATGCATTTTCTATGATCCCTCTTATTTTGGTAAAATAATTACCATTTTGCAGATTCTGCAAGGTGTATGTAAACTTTTGACTTCAAATGTACATTATGTTAAACAAGACTACACTTTAAACCCTTAAAATGAATAACATTTCTGCAATCGTTTAGTCACTACTTTGTTTGCCATGGGACACAAAAGGCGTTTTCTTTGACATACATTTTATTTATGCACTGTAATCCAAATTTTTAGAATCCATACGGCTGTGAGGAACCAAATCAAAGCCTTTATGCAGCGATCCTCATTTCTGTCCTGAGTAGCGACCATAAGCATCAAAACCCGCAATGATGCACTCGTTAATAATTCAAAAGTTGCTGCTTTTAAAAAAAACTTCACGACAGGTTTTGCGGCAGGAAAATCGAATGCTGTGTTTCTGGTGAGGTGTATTTGAATTAGAAATGCGCACCTTCACAGAGTGGATCGGAATAATAATCTGGATAATATTTTAAGCATTTAACAACTTAAATTCTGCTCTAAACCTCATTCAAACTATTGTATTCCACCAGAGAGGGCCGCGGCTACAATGCATTGTCATTTGGACTGCTTTTAGTACCGTTTTTGATATTTTTGCAATAAATAACTGCAATAGCACTTATCTGTCTGTTATGCTTTCCTTTATACTGTATAGAAATAGTAATGGTTAGGTTTAGAGGCAGGAGTGGGATTAGCGACTATAAAAAATATATTTGTAACGCTATATTGTTAATGGTAATTTCCCTGCATATTTTGGCAAATTACGTTTTATATCTTTTTACATTCGCTATAAAATGAATAGGTTTAGGTTTTTGGGGAGGTAGGTTAAGAGGTCTAAAAATCTAAATCACTTATCTTAAATTATTAAAATGCATTGATACATATATCTTATATCGTAAAATATTTTTTTAATATTTTATGTTTTTTAGCTAAAAATATGCAGACATTTTTACATTTTGAATGTTAAAATGCATCCAAAGTGTACATTTCAACTGTTTTGTGTTTCTAAATGTTACATACTAATACCTACTTATAAACAATAAGACCAGGCTGAAAATTCATCTAACATCAGTGATATAACTGTTAAATAACTCATGGTCATATCAACAGATGTGGTCATTTATAGCAGCATCAATTCCAAGATCTACCTAAAGCCTTGCCAATGGCTTACACATTTTTTATCTAAATGAAATCTAAAGCGTAAAGTAAGTGTTTTAATTAAGAAGCTGACCTTGTGTCTTAAATGCATCACCAGCAATTGGCCATTAAGATGAAATTTCTTTAAAAACTCGTGCACTTATACTGAACATCAGCTTTTATACTGCAATCTCAATGAGTTCATAAAGTTAACTTTAGTATTTTATAAGAAAGCTCATGACTATTTATTAAGCATCATTACCATTCATGCGGACATGAAAATCATCTGGAAGAACTTAAAGATTGCTAAAAGAGCAGTTAGGGCATTTCGAATTCTTGCTTTTCAAAACAACAACACTGGAGATATTGAGTTACTCAAAGAAAAAAAAAAGGCAAAGGAATATGCAAATACAAACATAAACAGTTCTTGTAAAATGAGTTCTTAATTACTCTAAACTTAAAAGTATAAAACATTAACGCAGTCGTGATTCATAAAAAGCCTGCCCCTTTAGTTAACCAATATATCAAATTAGCATATGACCTTAAAACAGAAGGAATACAAATCAGAACAGAGTCCAAACAACCAAGCACTGTGTAATGACGAATTTTGGGTACGCATTATGTGTGCTTGTAAATGCAAATTCTTGTTAATTGAGTTCGTTCCGCAGAGGTCACCTGTTCTTCTGGGACCTCTGTTCAAAAACAATCTCATACGAACAGGTCTTCAAGCAATGCCCAATGTCAGTGAGCTAATTTGCAATGCAAATGGGCATTTGCTGTAATTTCAGCAAACCAAAACTGCAGTTCCGAAACCAAACAGGATCGATTTATCATATGCGAACATCAAAATCTGAAGCGCTTGGCTTCAAATGAAATGTTACGGCATTAGCGAGGTTTAAAGGGAGTAACTTGGAGAACAGACCATGCACAAACACTTTTGCACGCTTCAAATCACGCAAGCTTCAATTAAAATAGTTACGACATCTAATCTCTTTATAAATGCAGAGCATCTCACATTCCACTGGATATTCTCCCAGTGTGATTACCACCTAGATGGCCCTCAGCAACGCTAAATTGCTTTTATTGCAAGAGACTTAATTACGAAATCATAACCCCTTAAAAGCCACAAAAGTACACAAACAGACACCTGGGCTTGCAGATGCTTGCACCTGAATGTCTTTCGAATGGAAATAACAGGACAAATGTTAGGAAATACTGCAATGTAAACCCTAGTTGCCGATAGCAAGGAAGTAAGATAGCTTCCCCACAAGTAAATTTAAATGCACTGCATTTTGCATTAAAATTATAGGTGGAAGGACATTTTTACATCGCAATTCTTTCTTCAACAACTCTAAGCTTAGTTTTTTGCATATACACCGCCGTATATACACAAACACACACATAAAACCTTCAAACAAGTCCTGTATACAAACTTGCATAAGGTTTTATGGTTGAAGCAAAACACAAGGGCAACTCACCCTCGTTGACAAATTGCTTTTGTTCCTCTTGTGTAAGTTGTTTCGGTTGAAAGCGTCTGCTAAATGTATAAATGTGAATGAAAATCATAGGCTTCATTGTACAAAATATGCGCTGTGAGAAATGTGCACTTTGCTTGACAATATACGGTTTCACCCGCCAGTATTATTTCAGTTCTTTCCCTTTCAAATGCTCTATGAAGGGAGCATTTATGCAGTTTGGAATGGGTTATACATTTGATACACAAATGTTTTAATTCATTTGTAATTACATAAAGTACGTAAAAGCAGCTTAAGCAATTTATTTGTGTAATGCGCACTAATTAAAGTTGGAAATGATAATAAAATGTAAACAATTATTGATTTAGAATCAGATTGTGATTCTCGGAATGTTATTGTGAGCTGCTGAAACATTCCCACCCCTAAACAAATGCAAAGTACACACAAATATTGGATAAAATAGTCTGTTAGAGTAGACTTCTCAGAAATATGTGCATTAGCATGCATACATATCTTACATTTGTTGCAATACTTTCTAGTACTGTCTTCTCTATGAAGGATACACATGTGCTGCCTTAGGTTTAGCCAAAATCATCATCTTAAACTGCTGTCCACTTTTTAAAACAGTCTTCCTGTAGGGAATAAATCTGTGACATTACAGGATCTTAACTAAGAAAACTTGAGTCAGAAAAAAAAGTCAGTGAACTGACTTGTACCTGAACTTTAAAGGGGACCCTCTTTTATAGCAATTTTATATCATTGTTGTTCCTATGACAGTAATAGCCAAATATAGTTGAAAATATAGTTGAAAATGAAAATTTCATAGGCATATTATTTTTGCTTTACAATACAGTGGGGAAATTACAATACTTATTTTCTAATTTCCACAATTGAAAGAGATATTTTGAATTTGGACTGCAGTAACCCATTTAAACTACCCTGGAAATCCAGAGGTCTCGCAAGAGCACAATTTGAATTGTCTCTGCAAGACACTCTGGCATCGAGCAATGATGCACGTTACTGCATTACGTAAGCAGTTCTGGGAACCAATCAAATCGGTGTATCTGATGTAGGTGGGCCAGAGGCAAGCTAAGCTCATGACGACAGCGCTACGACGTCCGGAATCACTTAGTAAACATTGAAAGATGACTACAGATGAACACCAGTTGTTTGAAACGGCTTTGGCCGCTACAATGAACGAGTTAGACTTGGCTTTTCATATAAAAGAGGAACAGAAAACCACGCTCGAATCATTCCTTTGCAAGAAGGACGTTTTTGCTGTTTTGCCGACTGGATACGGCAAGAGTTTAATCTATCAGTTCACTCCGTGTATTGTTGTGATTGGTCGTGGCGTTGTCCAATTGCGTGCAGTGAGAGATTCAAATGCATGCTTGGTGCCCCAGGTCCTTTTCATTGCTCGATGCCAGACCCTTAATCTTAATAGATTAGGGTCTGGATTTTTTCCAGGCTACATTTAAACAGCTCTCTGTTCGCAATTCACACTGCACTTTTAAGCATTTATTTTGGTGGAAACGGCAGTAGAGCTTTTATTTTGACAGAAAACTCCAGCTTCAGTGAAACAGGCTTACAAAAATGAGTCTTGCTACAAAGTGAGTGAAATGCTGTAATCATCTGCTGCGAAAATAAAGCATAACTGGTGGCCATTGCGTTCCCAAATGCGCATGAAACTCTCAGCACATGCAATAAATGAGTTCGCTGCATTCATTCACTGTGAACTGAGCCATTCTGACACGCGGAAAACACCGGATCACAAGCTGATCGCCTGAATGAAGTGCATGCTTCACTTTGAAATGCACTGCAAAAACACTTGAAGGGATTAAGCCATATTGTGCTTTCGGTTTTAGTTTGTTTGACAGATACTGTGCCAAAGCATTAAGACTCAAAACACAACTTTAAAGACCTTTTATGATAGAATAAGAAGTTTAAATATATTTTAAAAACACTTTTTGCCTGTGACATCCCTAGTCAGCACAAATCTGTGAATCAGAGTTGTTTAAGCAGAAATTCAAAAGATCATGAATACATTTACTACTCCTCTCCTAGGAAAACATCTATTCCCCAAACACTACTATTGCGCAAGTCTAAAGGCAATAATTGATATTTAAAAATGAATGATTATCCTATACATTGACAGAGCACTTCACCAGTGGACTAGCTCAGCACAATGTCAAGACATTGTTTTTTTGAGTCTCGCCCAAGGACTCTTTCATTTTAAGCAATTCCTTTCCATTCGCAGACGATTTATCTCAGTGACAGGCCAAGGGGCATGGCGTGCACACGAGCTTGGCCTTGACAAATTGAACCAAGGCCTTGGTGAAAAAGAGGAAAAATGCAGACAATCTAATGAAATCTCACTCCATCCGACCATGTCGAACTATGCCATGGCTTAATTAAATGGTTTGTGGAGAAACGGAGCCGGAGTGGGCGGCAGGGTGACGGTGCTTGACGAAAAGGACATTAAGCTCACACCTTAAACACATCTGGCTTTGGTTACAGACTCTGTTTCACGAGTCTATCTTTCACTCTGCTCAACTTAGGTTTTTCTGGGAAATCCGGACAGCTGCTGAAACTGCAACCCAGCAAAAGGACAATGAAATTCTGCTAGCGTCGCTGTCGTGAGGGTGTTTGCACTGGTTGCGGACTCGCAACAAAGGTTTATTATAACAGGGCTGTGATTTCTCTGAAACTGAAGATGATGTTTTGTGTGGAGGTGTCGAGGTGTGGTTAAAGTCCAGACCAAACCCCAGACGGCTGTGTCATTACCCTGCTGTCATCTGCAACCTCAAGTTTGAGCTTGTTTTGCAAGTCTGAGGCGTATCCAAGATTCTCAGGGCTATCACTGTTCGGGATTGACATACTGGACAAATCTGAACTTTATTTTCCACTTAACCACTAAATTTGATCCTTTTTTCTTTGGTTTCCAACTGGGTGAGAACAACTCAATACTCAAACTCAAGCTCAAAACAACGGCTTAGGTTTCAACTAGTGCGCTCATTACATTTTTGACAAGGAAGTCTTGCATTTGTATAAATAAACTTTGTAATGTTTGACAAGTTTAACAGCATAAATCTGGTGTGTGGAAACATTTGAACGAATCCAATCATCCGTTACATACTGAAACCTATGGAGGCCCGTTTCCAACACTGAATCAAAAAAAAAAAAAATTAAAAAGGTAATTGCGAATTTCTCGCAATTCTGACTTTTTTTCCTCACAATTGAGACTTTATATCTTGCAATTCTGACTTTATAACTCGCAATTGTGAGTTTATATCACGCAATTCTGAGAAATTCTGTCAGAATTGTGAGATAAGTCACAATAATTAAAAAAAATAATAATTATTCAGTGGCAGAAACTGGCTTTCATAGAAATCAGATTAAAGGGGCGGTGTTTAAAAAAAAAATCAAACTTAAATGATTTCTCTCACAGCCTGCACTGATCTAAGTTCACATTAAATATTGGGGGAAAAAAATGTAACCTATATGTAAAAAACAAAAAAAAAGGAGGAAATGTTATGCAAATAATAGTATTTTTATTTAAAAAAAATAAACTAAAGCTCAAAATGTTGGTTTATGTTTTTGACAGAAGTCTCCTAAGCTCACAAAGCTGCATTTATGTGATCAAAAATACAATAAAAACAGTAAAATTGTGGAAAATTACTAAACTTTAAAATAATCCTTCATTCAGAAATCTTCTAATATGGGACCTTGGACCACAAAACCAGTCATAAGGTTTTTTTAATTGAATCTGAAAGCCGAATAAATAAGCTTTCCATTGATGTATGGTTAGTTAGGATAAGACGATATTTGGTCAAGATACAACTATTTGAAAATCTGGAATCTGAAGGTGCAAAAAAAAAAAAATACTGTAGAAAATTGCCTTTAAAGTTGTCCAAAAGAAGCTCTTAGCAATGCATACTACTTATCAAAAATTCAGTTTTGATATATTTACGGTATAAAATTTACAAATTATCCCAATGGAACATGATCTTTACTTTATATCCTAATAATTTTTGCATAAAAGAAAAATCGATCAATTTGAGCCATACAATGCATTTATGGCTATTGCTACAAATATACCTGTGCTACTTAAGACTGGTTTTGTGGTCCAGGGTCACACATGCTGCTCTCTTTTTATTATAAATGTTTGAAGCACAAACCTTTTTACAAAGTCGAAGTCTTTACCATAACTTTTGAATAATTTCATGAATCACTGCTGAATAAATAAATAAATAAATATGCTTTTCAATAAAATACATAAAATCACTGACCTCAAACTTCTCAATGGTAGTGTATTTTGAAAAGTTATGATTATTAAAAAAAAAAAAAGAAAAGTCTTGGTCAAACTTATTTCAATAGAAAAAATGTCCACAAATTAAAATAAAAACATTCTTCAATAAGGAAAAAACAACAACTAACATACAAAATACCAAAATTCCCCTCTAGTCTTTCGTTAGTTCGGGGGAACTGTATTAATTACAGCTGCAGCAGACACACGGCAGATGACTTCTTGTGGGTCTTTAACAGTCTGGCGGGAGACTTGGGCTTACATGTGTGAAAAGATGTCAACAGATGTAAGAAAGCCCGAGGCAGTTGGAGAACATAAATTCAACGACTTTTTGAATTACGTCACTGCATTATGAAACAAACTAGCTTTTTAGACTGTCTGGAAATGTAACTGGCTTTCAAACAAACACCAACTCCAGACTTTAAGAGGTGGGATCTTTATTACAAAGAGCATTGCGGCTTTTACGGCTGCTTCAGCTTGAACTGCGCAGGTAGCACTAGGAGCACTTCAAAGTGGACTGCTTTCCACACTGCTATATGATTGAAGCAGCTGATGTCAGGACGGGCAATGGCCCACGATTGCTTGCTTACAATAATAGCATATGATCAAAGCCAGGACACATCTACATCTCAATGGCCGAGAAGGGTTCAAGTTGACACACCAGACAGCTTTCAGACAGTAGTTCTGAATGGGGACTACAGCACTTCTAGGTACTTGCTAACTATAAGGCCCTAGGATTTCTGGAATGTGGAAAACGCAAACAGAATAGCGGAATCCATTGGGAATTTGCCCAATTTTGTATTAATAAATCAAACGTAGGTCAGTACATTTAAATCAAAATGCAATATGGACTAGTGTCTGTCAATATTAAGATGCAAAATACTACTTAAATATGAATTCACAGGAACCAGTCAAAATAAAAGTTTGGTTTAACTTGAAGAAACTGTGACAGGCATGTATTAACTAATGTAATGATAGTACTACCACTAGTAATAAAGTTATTAAAACATTACTTTTAAGGAATATTTACTAGAAAAATTATTTAACAGAATTTGTTTACCAGAAAAATGTAAATACATGACAGCATTTCTGAAAAAACAAACAGAAATAAACTAATAATAAATTAGCTTTTTTTTTATAAAAAATCTATTGTTTAAATACTCTTGATTATTAAAATTTTTATATTTTCATTATGGATGCACTTTATTTGACTTGTTTTGGACTGAAAAAGAAAAACACCTACCTATTGCCATGATAAAGTTTGAAAGAGCCAGGACATTTTTATACAACTCCGATTGGATTCATCTGAAACAAGGAAGTCAATAGTAGTACTACCACTAGTAATACAATTATTAAATATTACTTTAAGAAATATTTAACAGAAAAATGATTTACCAGAATTTGTTTACCAGAAAAATGCAAATACACAATAATAAATTAGCTTTTTATAAAAAAAATCAATTGTTTAAAGACACCTTTGATTATTAAAATTTAATGAAACCATTAAAATGGAAACAGAAAATTAATGGAAAACAAAGAATTGGGTCAAAATATATTTAAGAAAGAAAAAAAAAACTTAACTTTCAACTTTTAATAAATAGCTGTTGAATTGTGTAATTTGTCATGATTTTAATTATTTAGACAAGCTTTTTGACCAATAAAATTTAATTTCACCATTAAAACAGTCTACAAAAATGTAAACGGAAAAAAAAAAAATATTAAAACAGAAAGAAAAAAAAACTAAATTTGGGAAAAAAAGTTCAACCGAATTTGGGAAAAATTAAAACTGCTTTCATAGGGCCCTATAACTACCCTAGTAAAAAAGTAAAAGATTAAAAATGCATTTATTTTATACAAAGTCTATTAACATAATTACTGACATTTCGCTTAACATCATACATTATCCACCCAGAGCTGCTTCTGTGTATAACAGTGAGTGTAAGCTAGATGTGTCTTAAATATGGATATTTTCATTATGGATGTTATGCACTTTATTGGACTTGTTTTGGACTGATTAATAGAAACACCCACCTTTTGCAATGATAAAGCTTGAAAGAGCCAGGACATTTTTAAACAACTCTAATTGGATTCGTCTGAAAGAAGGAAGTCAAATACACCTAGGATGGCTTGATAGTTTGTAAATAATGGGCTAATTTTAATTTTTGTGTGAACTAAACCTTTAAATACATTTTAGTATTTATTTTTCTCTAGGGAAGTCATAAAAGCCAAGCCTCAAATCTCTATAATGCTTCTTTCATTGTTTTCTAAGGATGTTTTACCACCCACCAGACAAAATTATTAAATCACTGTAAGCTTTCAATGAAATGTAAGCTTATTTATGCAATTAAACTTTATTAAACCACATTAACAATGGGTAATCATTCAAGAACATGCAATTTTCGGTTTTCAAAACAAATAAAACAATAATCCTAATTCTAAATAAGGAGTAAAGCAGCAGAGAAAGAGAGTTTGCTTGTTGTCTACAAGCACAACAAATGAATACAACTAGTCACATGCATGTAGATCGATATGTCAATGTCTATCGACCCAAGGAGTTTAAGATCTAAGACACAAGTACGAATGAAGCTTGCAGTTGGACGACTGCCCTCCCTGATGCTTTTTACAGTATCTTCACTCTCAAATCGTACTTTCCCTAGATCACAAAAGACAAGTCCGTGTTCAAAGCTCATTAGCTTTCACTAGAAATATCCAACTGCGCTGTAATTGTCTACAAGGAGCAGTGGGGAATCATAGGGCAAGCAGGAATAAAGACAATGAAGCTGATTAAGTCTCCTGAATCAATGGAACGGTACAATACACTGCACTATACTTGAAAAACAAAGATTTAACTCAAAGCATTGAGTTCATTTTTTGTGCCGTGCTTTGCGGAGAAGACAAGTTGACAGTTAAAAACTGATGAACAACACGCTTGCACCAACACGCAGAGTTACAAAACAGTGAACTGTGAAGCAATATTTATCTTGTAGGAACACCTCTTTGAACCAATGTGATGAAACAGATAATGGATTTGAGAAAATGCATTTTTTTAAAACAAAAAGCAGCCTAGTTTCTATGAATAAAACATTTCACTTTATAAACGGTTTAGATCGAATGGAGAATAGGAAAGGAAGTACCTGAGCAACTCAATGAAGAGGGTCAGACTGGACTATCATATACTACGATGAGCCATTTCCACTCAACAGCTGAAACTCTCCGGGGGCCAATTACATGCTTTTTTTTTTTTCCTTCCTCTTTCCTTCTGGGTCATTTTTAGCCTTAAGCTTTCATATTATCTTTCACTGCAACATTTTTGAGGGAGCGAATGGAATTCGAGCGAGCTAAAAAGGGTTAAACTAGATGCATGAACCACAGACACACAACGTGACAGCTACTGGGAAAAAAAAAAAGGCGAGTTTGATACATGTTTGCGGTTCCCATGAATGTGGCACTGTTTTCCGACTCACAATCCCCACAGTTTCAAAGAGAGTCATGGGAACCCATCAAAAGCCATAAATCATTGAGAAGGCACGTAAACATTCTTTCGCAAAACAGTATTATGGTTGTTTGACGACGCAGACGAGCTTTGTTTTTGATCTTCCGCAATCCTCTTCTCATAAAGAGGTATTGCTTCAAGGAAGGTAAACAGAGAGATGGGGTAAAATAACCTTTGCATCCAGATCCAATATAACATGCATCTTGTGTTGTAGGTACAGAAACTAGGTTAAAGCAAACAGTAAGATTTTACAAGGACTAAATCAGACAATTTGGCAACAGCTAATATTTCAAACTGAAAGTGAAAACACTGTGTGACTTAATACAACAGCAGCCAATATGAACATATTTGATGCTTAATAAACAGTTGATGGAGTGTGCTTTTCAAGCAATGAGTCCTATTGCTTGTTACTCAAAGTACAAACACTGACAAAATCTTCATCCCTTGTAACTTTATCACGTCATGCCTGGTAAGTCACAGTGTAGTGTAGGAAAATAATGCACTGAAGTAACTATGCAAAGTTTAACCTTATGCAAATGAGCAGGGTGTCTACCAATTGGATCAATGACACTGATGCACAATTATTAAAAACAAAAGAATAAGTGAAAGTGAATGAAAAGAAAAAGTGAAATTGAGGGCATTTCATTCACTGATAATAGTTCATCTTGTTCACAAAGTTATGCATTTTGCATTACTGAAATTATTTTTACTTAAACATTTTCCTGTCTATTAGAGATGCACAATATTATCGTACATTATCATTTAAACGCTCACTGATGCTTTAGAAGGAAACATGATGCATTAAAAGCCGGGGGTGAAAACTTTTTGAAATTAGAGCTCAGGGTAAATTTTACTTATTTTGTGTTCTGGGAAACATGTAAGTATCTTCTGTAGATGAAAAAAGTAAGAAAAATGTACATATCTTCATTCTGCTCAAAAGTTTTCACCCCCGGCTCTTAATGCATTGTGCTTTCTTTTTAAGCATCAGTAAGTGTTTGAACCTTCTGTAATAGTTGCATATGAGTCCCTCAGTTGTCCTCAGTGTGAAAAGATTGATCTCGAAATCATACAGTCATGGTTGGAAAGGGTTGAAATACACAAAAATGCTGAAAAACCAAAGAATTTGTGGGACTTGAAGGATTTTTTAGAAGAATAGCAGGCAGTTTAACTGTTCAGGACAAACAAGGGACTCATGAACAACTTTCACTAAACAAAAAAATACAGTTGTGGATCATTCAGGTAACAAGACTTCAGGTAAACTTTTGAACAGGGCCATTTTTTATATTCAACTATTATTTTCTCTTATGTAAATATCTTTTATGTGAAAAATCTTATTCAGGTCAGTACTAAATAAATATTTGACATGCATTTTGTATGATCCCTCTTATTTTAGTAAAATAATTAACATTTTACAGATTCTGCAAGGTGTATGTAAACCTTTGACTTCTATATCCTTTGAACTATATATCCAAAATCAGTTGAAAACTGAAAAAAATCAGCATATATTGGCAAAAATCCAATATCATGCATCCCTACTGTCTATTTTTAGCTAAAACTGTATTCTCTGTCAAAAAAGAACAGTAATACATCCAATTTGTAATCAGATTTTTAAAAGCTATGACCACAAACCAAGCCCAGCATTAATGCTGGGGCATCCAGCAACAGTAGCGACCACCTCAACCCAACAACACTGATAAATTCATGTGTGAATGAGGCATAAGTTTAAATTTGAGATGCTGATGCAAGCATGTTAATATGCTGAACCAATATTAAAACTGCAAAACTCCTACACACAGTAATTCTCATTGAAAATCCTCCTTGTAAAGCTTTGATAATTCCAACTGAACAGAGTTCAATCTCATCAAAAGTTAAAATCTCACAGCAGAACGCCTGAGTCAAGAAAGAAGCTTGTAGCCTTTCTGCCGTTTGCTCCACAGGAAACAAATGATGAAACTCAAAAGCTCTCTCATGAGCTTGACTAAAAAGCAGGAAGCTTCTGTGCGAATAAAACATTAGAATTATCAACTGTCCACTTCTGGAAAAGCAACACGGCCTCAGTAACAGCAACTGCTAAACGAGTCTCTTAGTCATGGAAAAAAAATGAAAATAAAAAAAGCACAACACGGAGAAGAAAAAAGCAAACAGCAGAACCATATGAATTAGTGAATGTGGCTTTGAACTTTAATTTATAAGCATAGCTGGATGTAGGTTAGTAGGGAACTGCACGGATCTCATAAACTCACAAATGAAAACTTTTCTGACTGTGCATTTCATACCATACATTCTTTCTTTAATCAGACATCATCTTAAAGCCACTACCAGTATTTTTAAACTGCATTTCTGAACTCCTCTGCACTTTGCTTCAGTCAACTCTGGTGGCTCATTATGATATCACGCAAACCCCTATAATTCAACTCGTGCCTTGGAGCGAATGTATTCTGCTGTGTAGTCCTGGCACAATTACGTGCCATAAAGCGTCAGCTGCAGCCCAGGATCTTGCTTTCCCTCGACTTCAGCGCAAACACCTGCAAGTAACCGTCTGGTTTCACAGCTGTGAAATGCTTCAAACGGTTTCATTTCTGGTAATCCAAGCTCTTGTTTTCCATCAAAATAATAATCAAATAAATGAAACAAGGACTTTTGGGTGGGATTCATAATTGGCCGGTGTGGGATAGACGCCATGTACAATATAATGCATTAAGTGTACAAAGCAAAAAAACAACAAACAACCTTTCCACCATGACGTGGCCCTAGAGCGTCTGTAAATTATGATCGTAAGGGAATGAAAGCAAAGATAACTACAATAAAACAGATGGCTCTGTCTTATACAGTCTCATGCAGTCCTAAAGACTTCACCGTAAAACCATCGAGTCACAACGGCTGCCTAAACTCCAAACCCAGAGGGAGGTAACAAACTGAATCCTGACCAAGCAAGCAGGAAAATAATGAGATGAGGTATCTGGATGGTGTCCAGGACTTGAAGGCATCCACCTCTAACCCATATTTTCTTTGCAGACTTCACTGTACTCACAGCCTATCTTCATAAATCTAATAATGCACACCTCAATAACATCACCATGTCACCTGATTTATTAATTCACTTCATTCCCTTGGCCTTAACAGAACAACTTTAAATGTTTTTTAATAACATTACTTAATTATCAGTGAAGCTGTGAAGCTTACGGATTCAGTTTAACATACACATCAAGTCATCGATGTAGTCTAATGAGATTGGAGGGCATTTTTAGGCAAATCCTTTAACTTAAAAAAAATACTATGACATTCTGATCTCTTCAGTGCAAGTCTTTTGAATTCTTGTTTTATTGTTTTAAATGTTTAAAGCTTTCTTATAGAGGTTTGCCGCAGGAACCACTAAAAACAACAGAAATAACACAGTGCTTAAAACATACAGAATTGGTTTAAAGAGTTGGAAACGTCATTTTTCACACATTTTGTATGTATGCAAATTGCATAATATCCAAGGTACAATATCTAAAATTGTCACTACCGAAACTTCACTAGATGTTTCGGTCATGATGTTTCGGTAGTGACAATTTTAGATACTATTGAACCTAGCTCAAAGATGCTAATCAGCACACGGTTATCTAAGCACAGTTCTGAACAGTTGTACACATATATAAACTAAATGTTAAGGAAAAACTTGCAAATAAGTGTGCTTAATAATAGAAAAATTATGTTCAGTAGTGACATTCTTTAAAGTTACACACAAATTTTTCATACTTTTGAACACATTTACCTCAAAATGAAGGGGCCCATGTACTCACCATGTAGCTATGAGAGAGAGACACACATATTTCCTGATCAAAATGTAGGGGTGTAGTTAAAATCAGTTGTTTTAGTAGGGACATGAAAATGCATGCAGGGCTCTACGCTTACTTTTTTTGTTAGGAGCACTTCGGATTAAAAAAAATTGCCTTTCCATTACGAGATGATATTTGACTCCTAAAAAGGGATTTACAGGGGAATTTTGTTTTTACCTTTTCATACGTTTAATGAGGCTCAGAGGCGGCATGAGTGCAATCAAATTCATGAATTCATGTTGAGATTAAGCTTTTAAATATAACATTTTGAATAGAGAAATATTAAAGATTTAAATAACTGAAAAGGTCTGCCAGCAGGTGGCGGCAAGACACTGATTTAACTACTGAATCATTTCATTAATTTGATTCTTCGAATGGCTGGTTCATTCAGAACAAAGCAAGTGACTGTCTTTATGAATGGGAAATTGAACCATTTCACTAGATTCATTTAAAAATGCACATTCATTCATAAACGAAACACCGCTATGTTTGAATGGAGATGTGCAGCGACTCAGTTGTGACTTGTTTCAGACTACTTTTGACCACGAAATAGAGCAAAATAAGGCAATAGTGTTATAGTCAGACAATGTAAGTCACTTAATAATACCTTCTTGTTTATTAAACTGCTTTATTAAATCAATATCTCTTTTACAAACTCCCTTAACAAATTTTAAAAGCTATCAGTCATCTTAATTTGTGATATCACAAAACTCTATTATAATCTGCAACGCTCTCTATACTGCACAATCTCTTATTTACACTCTGTCTACACTTTGTTTATGAAAGGATTCGTGAGATATGCCTGTGATACATTACATAAACATGTAGAAACCTTTGAAGCTCACCTCAGCGCAAACACAAATATGCTGCTCGGGTCAGTCGCACATGGTACTCCTAAATATTTTTTCACAGTCGAATGTAGTAATTTTCAGTCGCAAATGTGAGTGAAATGGTCGCACTGTAGAGCCCTGGCATTACAAACTTTCATATTTTACAAAGAAATTTAATTTTTTTTGTGAACTTCACTTAAAAACCTAATCAAAAAGTTGTTTTTAAAAAACAACAATGGAATAACTGCAACAAAAAAAATGTAATATCATTTTCATAAATTAATATTTAAGGATTAGGGTTCAGGACAGCCAATAAATTATTGTTTTATATATTAAGCTTATTGATATTTAAAGTATTATTGTGAGTTAGTTTCAATACATAATAGAAGGATCTTAGTAAACATCTAAAATTTGAATACTTAAATGCTTTTCAAATGTGTTTTTTGATTGTGGGACAGCAGTTTGGACCAATTCTATAGAATGGCCCATATAAACCCAGTGACAAACTCTTAAGGGTAATATTTAAACAATAAGAAATATATTTTAAAAACTTTTGAACTTGCTTCACCTATGACTTAAAAGTTGCCACGCTCGAGAGCACATCAACGACTTATTCATGCCTCTCATTACATCACCTAAGAAAAACACGAGAGTGAAGGAAAAAACTACACAAAAGCATCTTCAGCTGCTCAAGAAAAAGAGCAGGCACTGTTTGGATAAATCAGAAGCTTTCCTCAGTCTGCAGAAGAAATCCTCCACTTGGAACACAAATGAGACATGTTAAAAACGTTAAGCCCGCGGCACTGGTGTAACCAAACGATACGCTTTTCAAACTCGGCCAACAGCGCTGTCAGCATGTCTCATCACACAATGTGGGTCTGGGGCTCGGCCAGGTGCGATTTCTGTGCGCCGGAGCCGCAGCGAGAAAAACCACGCTTCAATCTTTTTACAAAAGATCACAGGTGATTTACAGCGATCCATAGCAGCTCGACAGTCCAACAAAACACTCCCAAATGCATCTTGTGGCTTCAAGTTTCTTCCCCTACTTGAGCAACAGTTTCAAAGAAAGCTCACAGCATCAATCTGCCGAATTGAATTATAATGCAAATCGAAATTACACGTTTAGTTCTTTAACATGAATTAAAGGGTTCTGGTAAAGTGCCAATAATTTATGAAGACCATTAATTAACTCCCACCAGAAACAGCAGTTATGCTATGATATTTATGGAATTTTTAACCCATTTATGGACACACAGTAATAATGTACCACTTGTCATTTGGCTGGTCCCACAAAACTGATGCTAGTTTCACCAATGATAAAAGCAGAAACATATCTGTCGTAATGAACTTTGGTCAGCTGTGAAACCATCAGTCAGTGATGCAAGTCTTCATGAATAAGCCATGAACCTGAGCACAGAAGCTGCATTTTAAAAAATCGTGCCTCGCAACACTAAAAATGGCAGCGTTATTAGTTCATCTCTCAAGAGATACAGGACTGAATGCCAGCGCAGACCCCCGAGGCATTCATTTTCAGCAATTACTAACCGCAGCATATTCAGTGCTCCCTACAAAGTGTGCAGGGATCCATTTATCACCTGGCTTTACTGTGCCATCTGGACACTGGGCTGTTTGTCTTTTAAAGTGAAGCCATTACTGGAAGGATGAGCTGTAATATACATCTAAATTAATCATCTAACCTAATGAATTGGTGATCGACTCATATAATGTGCTTTCAATTACATAAGGGAATTGAAAAATCTAATTAGTGCCGTTCAAAAGTAGGATGTTACAAAACGGTCTGATCGGAACAAATCCAGGCTTCGCATGTGTTAAAACAGCGTATATTGGTCAGGAAGTGAGGTCGCGGCTCATTCCGCTCAAGCTTACAGTCAAGGGCCTGTTACAAGCTGAAAATATCAAATGACAACCAGAGAAAGAGGAAGATGTTTTATGCATTCCATCAGAGAGAGACAGAGCATTCAGATGTAACTTGCAGGAAATGTTCAAAATGCATGAATTTCCTTAGAATGGGGTAATGAGAGAAAGAAAAGGACAAATATGCATATTTAATAATTAGAATCTCACCGTGCAGCGATGCATTTTGAGATTTTTGCTTTAAAAGTTCACTTCAAAGTCACATGATACTGACTCACAACCATATTTGTTAACAGTACTAACAAATTGTCATGTTTATGCAACAGCTACACGTTATAATTGAATAACCAATGTCAATTCTATTTTCTTTTGAGAGTTCAATTTAATCTGTCAATTCTTACTTATTTTCCTGATAATTTATTCACCTCCATGTCATCCAAGTTGTTTGTGCCTTTATTCTTCAGTCACAAAGAAATTAAGTTTTTTGAGGAAAACATTCCAGGATTTTTCTCCATAATAGTGGACTGCAATGGTGGCCAATAGGGTGAAGGTCCAAATTGCGGTTTCAATTAAGCTTCAAAGGGCTCTACACAATCCCAGTCGAGGAATATGGGTCTTATCTAGCTAAGCGATCGGTTATTTTCTTAAAAAAATAAACATTTATAAAGTTTTTAGCCACAAATACTCCGATTTAAAAGGTAGGGAAGAGTGAAAAACTGCATCTCATTTTTTCCTGCAACTTAAAAATCATCCAATATCGTTGTTTTACCTTTTTTGTAAAGGGCGTTTGCTTTGTAAACACTGGGTCGGTACTTTTGCCAACATCACATGTGCGTAATCACGTAATGCGTGAGGTCAAGCTAGTGCAAAATGTGCATTTGTGGTTAAAAAGCACAGAAATTTGTATTTTTCTTAAAAAAAATGGCCCATCGTTTCGCTAGATAAGACCCTTATTCCTTGGCTAGGATCATGTAGAACCCTTTGAAGCAGCATTGAAACTACAATTTGGACCTTTAACCCCTTGGCCACCATTGAAGTCCACTGTATTTTCTTTTCGACTGAAAAAAGAAAGACTGAAAAAAGAAAAAAGAACTTCTCCTTTAACTGACAACAGCTTCGTAAAGTCACCAAAACCAAAGAAGCAAACAGTGAACGTACCCTGTACTTAACACACTAAACCATGACTGACAACCCTGAATTCAGCCTAAGGTGATGGATCTTATGATGAAAAAAAAAAAAAAATGCCCAGGTCATGTTTGTCCCCAAAATTAAAAGAAAAGAAAAAAACATTTATTTTTTAATAATAATAAATCATTTTATTAAATATATTTTCCAGAAAATTGATTGATTGAGTGATTGCACATATTCCACCCAAATTCCTATTATGAGAAAAAAAAAAATCCTTTTTTCCCCCACTATAAAACAAAAAATTATTTTGGGTCACACAATGCTTGGCCATAACTGACATTTAAATTGTAAATTACATTTATAAAGTATTTACGTTGTTTGTGTTGAATCTACTTTTTGCTGCTATTTATAAAAAAGTTAAAATTAAAAAAAATAATGTCACAGTGCAAATAAACCCTAAAGGGATAGTTCACCCAAAAATGAAAATTCTGTCATTAATTCCTTACCCTCATGATGTTCCAAACCTGTAAGACCTTCGTTAGTCTTGGGAACACAAATTAAACTATTTTGGAGGCAATCCAAGAGCTCTCTGGCATAAACAGCAATGCAACTGAAATGAAAAATGAAAACCACTGATGTCACACGGACTATTTCATCGATGTCCTTGCTACATTTCTGGACCTGGGAACAATTTAGTTGCATTGGCGTCTATGCAGGGTCAGAGAGCTCTGGGATTTCCTTAATTTGTGTTCCAAAGACAAACAAAGGTCTTACGGATTTGGAACAACATGAGGGTGAATAATTAATGACAGAATTTCAATTTCAGGTGAACTAACCCTTTAATAGCCTTCAAACTATTTTCTTTCGGGAATTTTTCTTTCACTTTCATTTTTTGAGGCGAAACATGACCCACTATTATTCTTTGAACAGTCTTTGACAACAGGCATCTCATTAAGCCAACAACTTTCATTTTGAATGAAACACGGATGCACAACCACAGCGAGCTTTCCAAACATACAGGAATTACTCGTCTGAACAGATCACTCACCTTCCCTTGGTTTACAAAGCCATGCTTTTCAGCGATCCGGCTAGCTTCCTGCTCTCCCCCGGTGATGTGGACGGCCCATGTGTTAGTGTAAACCTTCTGTCCAATGGATGGCCGTGGCCCAGAGGTCACAAGAATCAGTAGTGTACCGAGCGTCAATGAGGCAAGCCTGAGATCCATCAGACACAATGGAGGGAACCAAGGCAGGAGTTCCTGATGTCACCAAGTCCGTCAACACAGCGGCCCTCTGCTATATCCGTGCTGTCCTGGGCACAAGTAAAGACAGAGTCGAGGAAGAGAGATGGACTCACAAGGGTTCAGGAATCACCTGGGGAGGGGAGGGAAACAGACGGAGGATTGCAAAATGAGTCAGTTGAGGATATGAATCACAGATGAGCTTTAATACCACTGAATTGACTAACTGATTAAAAATTAACTGCACACCCAAACAAACAAAGTTTCCTTTTGCTGGTGAGAGCTAAATGCAGGGGTTCAATTCCAATCATTTGCAGGACCTTAGTCACATTTTATGTGAGGCAAATGTAAGGCTGTGAGGAGGAAGTACATTTCATTTAACGTCAAGTCAAAGTCAGCTTTATTGTCAATTCTGCCACATGTACAGGACACAGAGAATTGAAATTGCGCTACTCTCAGACCCTTGGTGGAGAGTAACGCAATTTCCCAGACGTCTATCTGGGATCACAAAATAATAAACTACTAGTTAAGAGTTTTTGGACCTAAAAACATTGCTCAAGAAACATTTTTAATTATAATTATCAATATTTAAAACAGCTGAGTATTTTTTTTATTAGGATTATTTGATGAATAGAAAGATCAGCATTTATCAGAAATAAAAAACCTTTTGTAACATTATACACTATACCATTATAGTAGAAGAGAGGTGAAATTATAGAAATTAATATTTTTATTTACCCATTCAAAAAAACTCTACTCAGCTGTTTTCAACATAATAATAATAATAATAATACTATATTATTAGTAGTAGTAGTTGTAGTAGTAGTAGTAGTAGTATAATAAATGGGTCAAAGACCCAGGGTCTCAGGGTCTAGGGTTTAAGCATAAAAACAATAAGTGTAATACTGTTTTAAATGGTTGTTGTTTTTCCCCCAAAAAAATGAAAAAAGTTCTTTTTAATTTAATTGCATTTTTGTTTTTGTTTTTCTGAGCAAAAATAAATCATACATTTTCCCTAATTTACAGAAGACACCCACTAAATCTAATCTTGTCAGGCATATTCACAACAAAAATCAATTTATGACATTAAAAGATGACTTTCTTTCACCCCAAATACTAATTAGTCGTAATTCTACATTTTTAAAATTTGCCACTATCCTAGGTTTTGCCCATTTGTCGGTACGAATATTTTACACAATAAAATTTTATATGCTTCTGTATTCTTTTATATATTTTAATATGTACAAATCAGAATAAGCATGTTGTTTGAATTTTTACATAAATATTGTGTTACACTGAATGACAATGTAACATTATTTCAACCAAATTTTGACATTTTATTCTCCAAAAATGTATCTGAAACCATAAAAGTAGACACTTCACTTACATTCAATGTGCTTACTATGGACACGAAATCACTTTTTTAAATTGCTTTTCACATGGACATCTTAATGTCTTTGACCCAAATGTTTTTGAGCAGCAAATCAGAATATTAGATTTATTTCTGTAGGATCATGTGACTGGAGTAACGATGCTAAAAATTCAGCTTTAAAAATCACATGAAAAAATTACATTTTAAAATATCTTAAAATAAAAAAGTTATTTTAAATAGTAAAAATATTTCAATATTGCAAAATTTATGCTGTACTTTGGATCAAATAAATGCAGGCCTGGTGAGCAGAAGAGACTTCTTTAAAAAAATAAAAATCTAAAATCTTTCCAGGATACATGAGCTGTGAATAATAAAGGGTGTGCACCTTAACAAAGATTTTCGGGAATCAGAAGTCATTTGTTTTCAAGTAGACTTGACAAGTTGAGGTGACTTGAGCAACAGCAAATTTACGCAACTGTGCAGCATCATGACGTTCACATGATTTGCTGCCAGATACAGCTGCATATTCTAGCTGAGTATGAATGCAACAGTTCATATACTCTGCAACCTCCAGCAATTTAATTGCTATAAATGTAAACGCTTCTTTAGATGCACCATCTAAAAACCATGCAGAGCCAAATACTACTAGCTTAGACCCGACAGCCCAAACAAACAGACGAAGTTTCAATTTCACAAATGAAAAGGAACGGATGCTTTCTGACTTCTATAAGTGATGTGCCAAGTCATCAACTTTGCTGGTAAGCCACCAGTAAACCGAAGATGGGAGGGAGGACAGCTGACTTACTCTTGTACAGAAACATTCATCAACTTCCATGCTCAGTTATGACAGACTGTAGTCTCTGTGCAAAACCATCCCAACGGCCATCACTTCTCCTCTCTTATGACTAAGCAAATGCTGATGCAAGATTCTTGTTGATTTCAGGCTCAACTTGCCATAAACTTAAGCTGGTGATTATTGAATAAAGCTGCATATTCAATTGACCCTCCGTTTCGTCCATTTTCAGAAACCACTTTCATTACTGCTGGGATGGGTTGGCTTATTTGATTTTATAGAAAAAAGAAAAATAACATTGCTTATCCTAAACAAGTCTGGAATGCTTCAGCAGAACTATCTGATGATTAAATGCACGTACGATAGGTGGAACGATTCATGCCAAGTCCGGTTGACCTGTCTACACTCTTAATGGCCCGTTTCGTAATCACATAAATGCTCGTTAGTGGACAAAATGGCTTTGTTTCAGTGTAAACAAGAAAGGCAATCAAAATTATGTCTCACGATCTGATAAGACAACTCATCTTTGGCTCACATTTGACAAAAAATAACTGCTGGCATTTCCTTCAGGACAGAGCTTTTTATTCTATTATTTCCGGGTTGGTTTAAATGACATGTCCTCTTTCACATGCTCTTAGATAATTAAGGTCATTACCACAATAACAACGTCAAAAGAATGCAGTCAGATGTGTTAAACTGCACTTCTTTGAAACCAAGATGCACTACCTGTTCTACCACAATTACCATCAGGAAGAAAATATACTGTGCTTTCTGTAACATTTCACATAAACACTTTTCCATTTTCAAACAATATGCCTTTTCTTTTATGCCAAAACCATTAGGATAAGTAAAGATCATGTTGCATGAAAATATTTTGTAAATCTCCTATCGTAAATATTTGAATTATTTTTGATTAGTACTTACATTAGAACTTAATTTGGACAACTTTAAAAGGTGATTGTCTCAATATGTGATATGTTTTTCAATATGTGGTCCAGGGCCACATATGCATCTAAAAGTCAACTTTTAACAAACAAACAAAATTAATGATGTTTACAATAAAAGGTATACAAGGAAATCAACCTGCAATTAAAATTTCAGCTTTGAACGCGCACAACAGTAAAAAACAAAAATGCAGGCATGAAGTCTGTAATTGTATTACAAGTTTAGTACACTAATTCTGCTTTACTGTATAGCAAACTGCTTACAGTAGTTTTGATCAACACGAATTAGTAAACACTGTTTATGACAACACAAATATATTGTTACAAAGCTTTGACAACCAAGCCAACACATTCTACACATGCATGAACAAATCTAGACTACATATTCATAATAACATAATTTTCAAAGAATTTAACAAGCATTTTGCAAAAATCAAATAAAGTAAAATAAAAAAACTAAAGTAAAATAACAACACTAACAGCAAACATGAAACTAAACATCTGTTGACATGCTTTTTCTCACACACAGCAATTTACTTTAACTTGGTAATAGACTACAGGTCACCTAACCCCCTACACATTGTTTTTATCAGGTCGAGAGAATAGAATAAAACATGATACTCACTGGAGCAATGAACGTGTGTCTAACCCAGATCAAGCAGGCTAAGGACTAAGCGAGAAGCGTAACTTTCCTGACAGCAATTTAAAGCTGTGGCAGCCCTGATTTCAAAGTACACCCACTCATGACATCACAACACGGTTAACACTTAACAGGGAAAGGAAACAGGCACAGAGATGTTTGACGGTAATTGTCGACCACTTGGAAAAAAATTAAATAAAAACCTTAAGACAGGATGTAAAATGTGGAACTGCTTTCCAAAAATGTTGAAGGGAAGCTAAAATTTCTCAGTCTGCTTTATACATGCAACCCATTCTAGTTTTCAAAACACAAGCGGATGCTTGTTCCAAAGAGACAAAGTTTGTTTCCTGGCAAGCATGCACTACACTGGAATTGGTAATGTCTGAAACATTAGTCTCATGAGGGAAAGGAATGAAAACACGAGCAATTTAACTACTTCGAGGGTAAGAAAAACAGCAGAAAAAGGAAATGTATTTTGACGTCGGGATCCATGCACTTTGCGCGTAAAGTTCACACTTTACATACAACAGAACACAACAGCCAGAACAAACTTATAATAGACAACAACCAAAAACTTTTCACAGAACTAACTTTTAGTGATCACTTTTAAACAGCTAGACTTAAATGTGCGAGAAAAGCTGTACTTTTTGAAAATGATATAACACACAATAATAAAATTAAATAACGCAGCAAGACAAATAAATTATTAATTTTACAAATTACACACACTACTATATGTGATACCCTGGAACACAAAACCAGCTGTTAAGGAGCATACATTGCATGGGTCAAAATTATCGATTTTTCTTTTATGCCAAAACTCATTAGGATGTTAAGTAAGGATCATGTTCTTGTAAATTTCCTACCATAAATATATCAAAACTTTTTTAAATTAGTAATATGCATTACTAAGAACTTCATTTGGACAACTTTAAAGGCGATTTTCTCAATATTTTGATTTTTTTGCATCCTCAGATTGCACATTTTTAAATAGTAATACAACCCATACATCAATGGAAAGCTTATTTATTCAGCTTTCGTATGATGTAGAAATCTCAATTTCAAAAATTGACACGTATGACTGGTTTTGTGGTCCAAAATATAACAAATACATCAAATTGTATTAAAAGTGCCCAATTAACGTACAAGTGTCCAATGTCTTGATGTTATTTAAAAACTACAATAAAAAGGGAGAGGGGGGTTACTATGACATTTGTTTTGCTTTAAAAACGTGTCTGTGTTGTCTGTCTTAAAAATGAATAACAAAATATGAAACCAATTGATATCTAAATACTTTCAGGGAAAACTAACGTTACATGTTTTGTATCTGTAACGTTATTTATCGTGCTGTAACAGCTGTGTCTTTTCAAATAAGTCCAGTCTATAGAAAATGATAGTGTTATCAGAAAGGTGTATTCAAAAAGATAAAACACTCTTAAGTTTGTAGACTAGCATTTGTAACGTTACGGAACAAGTCATTAGCCATTTCAATACAAGACACAACAATCCTCACAGTACTTCCTAAGTACTAAATGAATTTCTTACCTCAACAGCATCAGCGTCTAATCTTCCGTTTCCTTGGACACGACGTAAATCCACTAAACCTGTCCACGGACACGACGAAAAGTCCTCCGTGTTTGAGTGACCCGAAAACAAAGCTAAACTCTAGACGCCGACGAAGTAGTGTTGTCAAGAGGACAGACTCAAATGTCCTGACGTACTGGACTATCCTAAAGTCCACGCGCACTCATCTACTGTACAATAGGGAAACTTTGCGATAGGTTTGCTTGCTCTGTCGCACGTAACGCGACGCTAAGACATCACTGAGACCCGGTTCGTCTGAGCCACCTTTGGACCGACACGCCAGCATAGTTACGGACGCATGCTAGAACGTTTCAAAACGGCGGAATCAAGTAAACAAACAAAATAGTAAAAAAAAAAATTACACCTCTATCCAGGGACTGGACTGGAGAGGCAGTCTACGCACTGCTTCTCAGGAAATACGTCACAGATATACGCAACGAGAAGCGACGTCAGGACGCGTCTACTTGAGCGCGTGATGCGGTGTATGATTTGCGTGCGCCATCTGCTGGATACACATGCGCAGTTCACTTCAGAGAAAAACTATTTTTTTAGATTAGTTAGGAAATTAGAAACAGATATAATGCATCATCAGCATAAACTACCAGTCAGAAGGTTTTAATGTTTTTTTTTTTTAAAGAATTCTCTTTTCTCTACTCACCAAGCCTGCATTTATTTGCTTAAAAGACAAGCTTGAAACATTTTTACTATTTAAAACGACTGTTTTCTATTTGAATATATTTTAAAATGATCAAAGCTAAATCTTCAGCATCATTACTCCAGTCTTCAGTGTCACATGATCCTTCAGAACTCAATAATACGCTGATTTGATGCTCAAGAAACTTTACTGATTATTATTACTATTATCAATATTTAAAACAGTTGGGAAACTTTTTTCAGGCTTCTTTGATGAATAGAAAGATCCAAAGATCATCATTTATCTGAAATAAAAAGCCTTTGTAACATTATACACAATACCATTCAAAAGCTTGGAGGAAAGAAATTATAGAAATGTATACTTTTATTTTGCAAGGTGCTTTAAATTGATCAAAAGTGATGATAAAGACATTTACAATATTACAAACGATTTCTATTTCAGATAAATGCTGTTCTTCTGAACTTTCTATACATCAAAAACACCTGAAAAATTTCTACTTATGTTTTCAACATAATAATATTAATAATATTTTTTTAAGCAGCAAATCAGAATATTGGAATGATTTCTGAATGATCATGTGACTGGAGTAATGATGATAAAAATGCAGCTTTGAAATCACAGGAATAAATTACATTTTACAACATATTAAAATAGAAAACAGCTATTTTAAATAGTACTTTTTTTTTTTTTTTTTTTTTTTTTTTTGCTGTACTTTGGATCAAATAAATGCAGGCTTGGTGAGCAGAAGAGACTTTATTAAAAAAAATTAAATCCTACTGTTCAAAAACCTTTGACTGGTAGTGTAAATATTGTATAGGGGTGATTATATTTTATTAAAAGTTTGCAGGCTAGTGTCCATTCAAATTAAAGTTAACTTTCATATTTTTAACCATCTTGGCCAAATGAAGCATCTGTTTAAACCAAAATAGTGCTCACTTCATTGTGGTCTTTTGGTCCAATAAAAAAAAACAACAACTATGATATCTGGCTTTAAAATGGTGATTTTAAGATTTTGTCCAATAAATTTAAAATATGCAAATAAGAACATGAAAAATGACCCATGCAATACATTTTATATATATATATATATGATCTGTCAATTTAACATAAAAATATAGTAATATATAGTAATAAAGTATTGACGTAATTAAGACTGGTTTGTTTGTTTTGTCTATTTTTAAAATCATATGCATTTTTCCACTTTATATTCTTCTTTTAGAGTTTCTCCAACCTTACAGACATTCAAAAAAATAAAAAAATTCAATTAAATTAAGTACAAAATCTAAATATCTTGCAAAGTACTACAGTGTCATGTTCCCTGAACCTTCTTCCCTATTCTTCAAAGCGGAAGCCTATGGGCGAGACTTCTGGTTCATAAGCCGCAATAGGGAAATAATGAGAAGAATAACAACGTGCAGTAAATGGCAAAACTGTTTGCACAACCAACTAGTGTGTTCATAATTAAGATAACACATTTAAATAATATGCTAAGACACACCAATCTGCAATATTAAGCGGTTTTGTTTTGTATATATATAGATGCTTCAATAATATGTTGCTGTATTCTGTATTATGCATTGTTTTGCTACAACTTTTGCAAACTGCATGCATAGTTCACATTTAAGCCAAAAAATGTGTGTTGGTTTTTTTGTTCACAGAATACAGTAGTCAATGATCAAAAAAGTTCAAAGTTGTCCTAAGACAAGAACAGGTATTGTTTTGGTTGTAGGACAGCTTTGATTAGGTTTTGATCCACTTCAAATGTTGACTACTACAGACTGCATTGAATCTTACCACTGGTAGGCCTATTTGACCATTCGTCTTTATTTTATAATGAACGTGATCATGAAACTCTCTGAGTATTTTAGAAAATTGAAATATGTTAATTTTAATATTAGGCCTAGGCAACAGCCGTCTTCTTACCACTCCTCGAGTACTACAAAGAAGCAAAGCAGCCCTTCAACTTGGAATGCAAATTAGACGGGTAAGTGCGTTTTCTCTCTCGAGCGCCCATCAATTAGATTGAGAGCATCTACCCACAGCTGACTTAATGATCCAGCTAATGAAGCTCCCGAAGCCCAAACTCATTATGGTCATGTCAAACGGGATCACGTTTCAAAGTGTAGATTTCATATTTCCCCGCTTGCTTGTCATGATGGTAATATTCAAGCATCGTTGGTTTGATGACCAAAGGTCAAGCTATGTTTTATTTGTCAGTAGTGTTTGTGAAAGGCAATGCAATGGACTGATAATTCATTATGTAGACGGACAGTTTGTTAGCTAACTATATTGGAGTATTAATGCATTAGAAACTTTCTGAAAATCTTTTGCCACCTAACCCAAATGAAAAGCTACAGTTGTCTGCAAAAACACTGCTTGATATCTTTTTTTTATTGGGGAAATGCATTTAACTTACTTAAAGGAATAGTTCATCCAAAACTAATCATTTGTTTGCTTCTACACTAGAACAGATTTTGATCCTCTGCAGTGAATGGGTGCCGTCAGAATGAGACTCCAAACATCTGATATATACATCACAATAATCCACAAGTAATCCAAACCACTCCAGTCATCCATTATTATGGCGTTTTAACTTTAAACCATTGCTTCTGGCCATAATAATGCTTCCTCTAGTCAAAAAGTCCATCCCATGTTGTCCTCTCACATCAAAATCCACCAACATATTTGTTTAGAATTGTTTTTGGACTGTTTTTTGCTTGTAAATAGTCCTTAATCAGTGTATATTTCTCTTCTTCTGCTAACTTTTTACTTTACAAGATGTAAACCGATGGATTGTAGTGGTTACTTGTGGATTATTGTGATGTTTGATGTTTGTGACTCTTAGGCTGATGATACACTGGGCAACTTTTTGAGCAATTTTGATGGGCAACTTTTTTTGAGCAATGTTGCTTGGGCACTTTCCCATGTAAATGGGTAACAAATTTCTATCTGGATAATTTAGTTCAGTTGTGGGCCCTGTATCACACCTGGCTGCCCACTGACGGCAACATTTGCCAAAATTGCCTGGCAACATTGCTCAAAAAATTGCCCAGTGTATCCTCAGCATTACTCTGATGGGATCCTTGTTGTAATTTAAAAGATGCAAATCAATAGTTTTGCATTTAAGTTGGCATTTAATAATAAACGTACAAATTCAATAAAGAGGAACAAACAAAAGCCTTAAGGTATAATCTTTATAGTAGCATCCACAATGTACAGACAAAAAGTAATAAACATTTTCTGAAGCTGCTGGCAAACCATAACGATGTAGCCTGGTTCCTGCCTGCGGAGACAAATTTTTTTTTTTTTTTTTTTTTTTTTGTAATAAAATGACTGATTCATTCTTTTCATCTATCAAAGCATATTTAGTTAAGAATGCAAATAACAACATTGTTTGATCTGGAGCGGTACTGCTCACCTCTGTGCTCAAGCATGAGTTCGCCTTCATATTGGGCCATGCCAAGTGCTTGTCTTTGTTCACTGTCTAATTCCGCCCACTGCTCCTCTGTCACGGCACACGCTTGTTCAGAGCTCAGCCAAGACAGCTGTGTGGCACTGAATACCACCTGGAATAATGAGAGACATGCCTGATGAATAAATGCTGGCATCAAACTGGGGTCTTCCTTGCACTGATTGTTGGTTAGAAGCTCTTAGTTAAAGATAAGCCATCTATAGAAAGTTTTTATTATGTTGCTGCTTTATGTTAAACAGTTTTAAATTACTTTTTTCCACATCAATCTACACTCTATGCACCATAATGACAAAGCAAAAACAGAATTATCACAACTACATAAATTTATAAAAAAAAAAAAAAAACTGAAATAAGTACATTGCATAAGTATTCACACCCTTAACTCATTACTTAGTTGAAGCACCTTTACAGCCTCAAGACTTTTTGTGTATGATGCAACAAGATTTGCACATCAACATTTGGCAATTATCTGCCATTCTTCACCTCACCTCTTCACCTCTCAAGCTCATTCCGCTTGGATGGGGTCTGGAAGACATTTTCAGGTTTTTCCAGAAATGTTTGACTGGGTTCAAGCCCAGACTGTGGCTGGGCCACTCAGGGACATTCATAGAGTTGTCTATAAGCCACTCTTGCTGTGTGCTTAGGGTCATTGTCCTGTTGGAAGGTGAACCTTCTGCCCAGTCTGATGTTCTGAATGCTCTGAACTGGGTTTCATTAAGGCTATCTCAATATTTTGGTGCATTGAGCTTTTCTTCTACTTTGACGAGTCCCTCAATCCCTGCTGCTGAAAAACAGCCACACAGCATGAGGCTGCTACCAGCACACTTTGCTTTTGGGATGGTACTCTGCAGGTGTTGAGCAGTGCCTGGTTTCCTTCAAACATGATGCTTGGAATCAAGGTTAATCAGACCAGAGAATCTTGTTTCTCACAATCTGAGCATCCTTTACAAATTCCAAGTGTGTTTTCATGTGTCTTAACTGAGGAGAGGATTGAGTCTGGCCACACCGCTATAAAGCCCAGATCGGTTTAGTGTTGCAATGTTTGTCCTTCTGTAAGTTTCTACCATCTACATACAGTATATGATCATGGAGCTCAACTAGAGTGACCATCAGCTTCTTGGTCACCATCGATTTCTCAGCTCTAGGAAGAGTTGTGGTTGTTTCAAACTTCTTCCATCAAGGGAAACAGAGAATACATGCTTCTGTGAACCTTCAATGCAGCTGAACTCTTCCCTAGATGTATGGTTTGATGCAATCCTGTCTCTGAGCTCTACAGGCAGTTTTTTTTTTACTTCAGGGCTTGGTTTTTGCTCTGATATGCATTTGCAGCTGTTAGATCTTTTATTAGGATGTGTGTGCCTTTCCAAATCATACCCATTTAATTGAATTTGCCACAGGTTAACTTCACTCAAAGTGTAGCAACATCTACAATCCAAAGCAATACGAATGCTCCAGAGCTCAATTTCAACTGTCCCAGAAAAGGGTATGATTACTTATGCGATGGAATCATTTGAGTTTTTTATTTTTAATAAATTTTAATAAAAAGTTAAAAACCTGTTTTTTGCTTTGCTATTATGGTGTATAGAGTATAGATTGATGTGGAAAAAAGAAATTTAAAGCACTTTAACATAAGGCACCAACATAAAATTCTGACATAAAAACACTGTATATACTAAAGATGTTCAGAACGGCATATTTTCAAAATCATTTAGTCAGTGGATTGTTTAAACAACCCACCAATCAAGTAACTGACTTAAACTGGACCTGCAATATTATGCTGGTTTAGGGTTCATACGATCTTGCTCAAATGCTTTTCTGGGGTCGTATTTACATAAGAACTATTACTGCATTTGTTAACAACAAAAATGCATGTTTTTTTGCATAATGAAGTGAATACACAACCAAAGTGTTTTTCTATATGTATATGGACGTAGCAGGGGTTTTGTAGAGAAGAGGAATTGAAAGGCACAAGTTTTCTGAGACTGTTAAACTGTTTTTGGTTTGGTTTGGTCGTGTTTACTGTTCAGCAAATTTCATGGGTGAAATCCAGCCTTTTCAATAGGAATGATTGAGAATTTCACTTAAAGTATTAGTTAAATCCAGAAATAAAATTTCCTGATAATTTAATCACCCCTATGTCATCCAAGACGTTTGTCTTTCTTCCTTCAGTCAAAAAGAAATGAAGGTTTTTGAGGAAAACATTCTAGGATTTTTCTCCATATAGTGGACTTCAATGGTGGCCAACGGGTTGAAGGTCCGTTTTGTAGTTTCAGTGAAGCTTCAAAGGGCTCTACATGATCCTAGCCAAGGAATAAGGGTCTTACGTAGTGAAACAAGTGCTCATCTTGCTAGGTTTGCGTCCATAACCCAGTGTTTACAAAGCGAACATGCAAAGAAAGTCAAACGCCCATTACAAAAAATATTAAAACAACAATGTCGGACAATTTTGAAGATGGAGGAGTTTTCACTCTACCTTACAGTTTTTTAACTGAACTGCACAAACAAAAAATTAACCAACATGATTATATAATGTGTGAAGTTGAGGGTGTGCATAACAGAGATAGTGGTTTAAAAATGACAGAAATGTTTAACTTTTTTAGAAAATGACCAATTGTTTTGCTAGATAAGGCTCTTATTCCTTGGCTGGGATTGTGTAGAGCCCTTTAAAACTGCACTGAAACTACAATTTGGACCTTTAACCCACTGATCCCCATTAAAGTCCACTATATGGAGAAAAATCCTGGTTTTCCTCAAAAACTTTCATTCCTTTTTGACTAAAGAAAGTAAGACAATGGTTAACAATAAATATTTTTTGTCAATAGCATAGAGACCTATGAAGCACTTCTTAAACAGAAGTCACTTTTAAACTAATACACTGGTTGAGTTGAGAGCTGTGCATGTGATTGCGCCTTTAGACAATTCATCAAATACTGAAGCTGTACGATGAACAGGAGTTACAAAGTGAAAGAAAACAAATAAAACAGACATCAATAACTCACAGCGAATTTTCTTGGAGATATCAGGGTTATTGCCGCTGGCGTAAGTCCTTCCACTTGCTCTTTTATTAGTGCAGACAACACCATATCCTCCAGCCCAGCTGAGAACACAGAATTTGTTTGTCTTATTCTTTTTATAAGCCTGCCCATTTTTGCCATGTGCATATTGTCCACTGAACTGATTGTAATGGAATCCACTGTCAGTACCTGCCAAAGTCCCAATCTCGGTGAAGACCTCAGAGCCCCAGCTGCTGACTGGACCAAAGCCCAGAGGATTGGAAAGGCGTGACGTCAGCGCCTCGGTCTGCTGCTCAGAACACGGCAGTACCATCTCCCCCAGAAACAAAGCGGCCACGCTAATGGACACAAACACAATGCATTCAAAGTTTCTGAGGTGAATCGTTTAGTATATGATTTCTGTAAACTGATTTCCCCACTGACCTCAAGTTGAACGGGTCTAGACGGGATATTTCAGAGGAGCTGAAGCCACAAAGCAGATGTCCGAAGGAAACAAGCTCAACCACACCAAGTTCTTCAGGCTTTTGTTTAAGTCGCTTCATTATACCAAGGACAACTGCTCTCATCTGTTTAAAAATAAAAATACATGTACTATTTCTGTTTAGGACTTCAGTCCAATCCGAATAACTGAAAACATACTTTCTTTGCGCTCCACCCATTGAGATCCCCAAGATGGGCCACCACAGCCAGATTGGAGAAGTTGACAGCCTGTAGCTCTCTTTCGCCCATCTCTGTGACTATACATCCCAGTTCCAACACCTGTTCTGGTTTAAGCTGCCTCACTGGTTTATACACCTAAAATAATGGTTGTTACAGTTGAGGTCAAAAGTTTACACCCCCCTTTTAGAATCTGCAAAATGGTCATTGTTTTACCAAAAATGCATGTTGTTGTTTATTTAGTACTGACCTGAATAAGATATTTCACATAAAATATGTTTACATATAGTCCACAAGAGAAAACAATAGTTGAATTTATAAAAATGACCAAGTTCAAACGTTTACATCCGCTTGATTCTTAATACTGTGTTTTTACCTGAATGATCCACAGCTGTTTTTATGTTTAGCGATAATTCTTCACGAGTCCATTTTTTGTCCTAAACAGTTGCTCTTAAGAAAAATCCTTTGAGTCCCACAAATTCTTTGGTTTTCCAGCATTTTTGTGTTTTGAACCCTTTCCAACAATGACTGTATGATTGTGAGATCCATCTTTTCACACTGAGGACAACTGAGGGATTCATATGCAACTATTACAGAAGGTTCAAACACTCACTGAGGCTCCAAAAGGAAAAACCATGCATTAAGAATTTGAAGATCAATCAGGGTCAGTTTAACTTATTTTGTCCTCTGGGAAACACATACATATCTTCTGTAGCCTCTGAAGGGCAGTACTAAATAAAAAAAATGTGATATTTGTGCAAAATAAGAAAAAAGGAACATACTCCATTCTGTTCAAAAGTTTTCACCCTCCAGCTCTTAATGCATTGTTTTTCCTTCTAAAGCATCAGTGAGCATTTGAACCTTTTGTAGTAGTTGCATATGAGTCCCTCAGTTGTCCTCAGTGTGAAAAGATGGTTCTCAAAATCATACAGTCTTTGTTGGAAAGGGTTCAAATACATAAAAAATGCTGGAAAACCAAAGAATTTGTAGTACCTGAAGGATTTTTCTGAAGAGCAGCTGTTCAGGACAAACAAGGGACTCATAAAGAACTATCACTAAACAAAAAAAACAGCTGTGGATCATTCAGATAAGAACACAGTATTAAGAATTAATAGGATGTAAACTATTATTTTCTCTTGTGGACTATATGTAAACATCTATTATATTAAATATATTTTCCAGTTCAGTACTAAATAAACAATAACATGCATTAAATAATTAACAATTTGCAGATTCTGTAAACTTTTGATCTCAACTGTATATGAGATAAAGCATTTGATAATCAATGAACAACATTTGGACAAGCAGAAGTAGCTTAACTGGTCTGAGTTCCATCCAAAGTGCTTCACGTTGCTCAACATCTAGTTCGTCATCTTGACCGATGAACTCAACGCACGACTTCAGCTCTCTCTTCTTCATCCGATTCAGCTGATAAGACCTCCAGGCCGATGGAAACGTCCCTTTAATGTCTGCACAGCTTGGAATGCGCCCTAGTAAGCAACAACATGTGATTTACCTTTCTGTAGAAGCCATAAATAATAACTAATGGATTCTGTAAATGAACCCAGCACACAACTCACCCCTTCTCATCCACCATCGACCTTTAACGATCCCGTGGGTGAGGCCGTTCATCTTTTCTCGTAGTCCTTTCAGGTCCAAACAAGCCTTTCCCACTTCGCTGTTTTTCCAAAGCCACTGGCTCATCAGGATCTGCTCAACTGTGTCTTTACCTAAATCACCCTTGAAGGACACAGGTAAAGTTCAATGTGATGATATCCTGAGTTTTAGTTGAATGGAAAGGCCTGTGTTTTCCTTACCAGTGGTAGGGATCTTATCTGCTGCAGTGAAAGGGTGAACAGAAGTCTACCCACATGCTCAACATCCCCAACCGTCCACGTTTTCGGATCTCTGTTGCAAACAACAGGGGCTTTGTCAAATTCTCAGTACAGAAGCAATATGTACTCTGCTTGCAGTGAGGAACAGTTTGCTGTCAGAACAAAGAGGTTGTCAACAATATAAAAATGGAATGGCCTTGTCTCACCCCATCATGGTTCTCTCTGTGAGCAAAGCTGCTATTTGTCTAAAAGTGTCAGAAGGCAGGCAATATTGTTTCAGTTCTTCCAGTCGCAGTTTCAGAGCCTCTCGGTCCATGTGAGATAACACATCCCTGTCCAGGAAAGGCAAAAAAGGGCCGAGCATGTCCATGGAGGCTCCAGTGAGGCCATTTTCAGGGATGCCCTATCAATAGAAAAAGAATTTCGAACAATCTGTATTTTCTAAGTAATAAACCTCCTTTTTTGAAAGAAATTGATACTTTTATTTGGCAAAGATGCATTACATTGATTAAAGCTGAATGTAAACACATTTATAATTTCAAATGAATGTTTGTATTTAAAACTTTCTATTCATGAAAGAATCCCAAAAAACAGTATCATGGTTTCCACAAAAATATTAAGTAGAAGTGTTTTCAACGTTGATGACAATAAATAAACGTTTCTTAAGTGCCAAATCAGCATTTTAGAATGATTTCTGAAGGATCTTGTGAAGCTAAAGACTAGCTAAATTTTGAAATTAAAAAACAATGAAATAGAAAGGGCATTTTATAAAAAGAGAAACATCACACTACCAGTCAAAAGTTTTTTATTGTTTTTTAAAAATTATCTTTTATTTGATCCAAAGTACTATACTATGTACTATTTAAAATATTATATGTTTACTATTTAAAATAACTATTTTCTGTTTGAATATATTTTAAAATATAATTTTTAGCATCATTACTCGGTCACATGACCCTTCAGAAATCATTCTAATATTCAGATTTGCCGCTTAAAACATTTTGTTGTTATTATTATTATGTTGAAAACAGTACAGAGTAGATTTCAGAGTAGAATTCTGAAAAAAATGTACTCGGCAGTTTTAAATATTGTTAATAATAATAAATCAGCATATTTTCATGATTTCTTAATGATCATGTGACTGGAGTAATGACCAGCTTTGAAATCACAGGAATGAATTATATTTTAAAATATATTCAAATAGAAAACAGCTATTTTAAAAAGTAAAAATATTTCACAATATTACTGTATTTTGGATCAAATAAATGCAGGCTTGTTGAGCAGAAGAGAATTAAAAAAAAAAACGTAAAAATCTTACTATTCAAAAACGTTTGAC
>NC_133363.1:56963878-57014297 GCF_049309525.1 Garra rufa
AGCTTGGTGAGCAGATGAGACTTCTTTAGAAAACATTAAAAAGTTAAAAAGTATGTCATACTCTTGGTGAGAAACAAGTGCCATGAGCTATGTTAAATCATGTCACTTAATCAAAATATTATAATCTCTGCATTTTGCCTTTGGACAGATATATAGGCTTTTAAGGCATTGTGTATATTAATAAGATTTCTCATATTCTTACCAAACCAGGTCTAAGTCCTCCAGGCAACTTAGTGATGAACTGCAACAATTCAGAAAAGCCTGACTCATTTACCCAAAGCTTCAGCCATTCACAGCTCACGCCACCAGCAATTCGACCTAAATCACTTTAGTGGAAAGAAACATTTTTGTATGAATATTATTACATTTTAACCAACACATATATAATAATAACACACAATATTTGTGCTAGAGATGCAACTAAGCCCGGCATGAATTTCCAAAGAGGCTAGCCGAGCGGGCGACAATCATAAAGTACAGTAATGCTAGATATCACTTACAGTATTGACTCTCCTGTGATGTTTACGGTCCGCTGAATCATTTTGAACAGCATTTGAGCCTGTTGTGTCAAATACAACAAGTGAGTCTGAGAAACTGGATCGCCCTCGAGGTTGTATCTGATACACTTTTGGCTGAGACAAGGTCTCTTTAATGTGGGTGATTATTAATTCATTTTCCCTGGTGGAGGATATTGTACCACATTAAGATCAATTTGCTTGATGGCAGTTGAGGGGCTCAGATTATTAATTTACTGAAAGGCTCCTTTGAAGCATGACAAATTATCCACCAAAGAACTTGAGATCTGCTTTGTCTGGCAAGAGCAGTACAGGGCACTGAATGTAATTTACTAGAGCTTCTATAGTTTCTTTAAAATGCGTCTGAGTGAAAAGACGCATTTCACATTAGAAAGGCGTACTGTTCCTGGACAGTGTTAGCTGAAGTCTGTTTTTGCAAAAGGCAACTTTCCCAAAACCAAAAGTATGAAATTTGACTTGTACCTGTTGGTGAGACCATGGCAGATGCTTATACACAGATAAGTCACGAAGGATCGTCTCTCCATCTAAATCTGACATTAATTTCTTCAAGGAGACGAATGGTAGAAGACATTGCAACTGCTGTTTTATATTTGCAAATGTCCGTTCCAGAGCCTTCAAACAAACAGCATGTGTTACACACTAACAGACCGAACTAAATCTAATACATTAGTACAAATGTGGAAACTAGAAGTTCAAACCTGTTGGAGTGCAAAATGGACCATCGCTCGATGAGCAGGTTGCAGGTCAGCCAGCATTAAACTCCAACACAGACAATCAGGTGTGGACTCAGGAACAACTAGCTTTCTTAAGAAAGAAGGCCCCAGACCTGGAAACAATGGCTTCAGTCTGCAGAGCGTGTTGGCACTGAACTAAACAGGATTGAGAGCAGGATTGTAAACACAAGACTCACTCAAGGTAAGCATCATAACTAGACTAGTACATAGCTTACATTTGTTTCTTGTGCTATTTTGTTCAGTATCTGGAATGCCTGCATTAGAAGAAATAGATAAGCAGAAAATTAATAATTTGGCGTCAAATTCAAAAGCAGGAATTTGAATTGAATTGTCCACACCCCATAGAAAGTTAAAGTGGAATGACAGTTAGAGGAATCTATCTATCAATATATCTATCTCTCTACACTCCTAAAAATAATGTTTCTTCATTGGCATCTTTGGTTCCAATAAGAACTTTTAACATCCATGGAACTATTCCAACTATCATTCCATTCCACAAATGTGAGACCGCAGAAGCAGTCATAAGTAGCATGGGTTTATTTGTAGCAACAGCCAACGATTTTACGTTTATGACAAAAATCATTAGGACATTAAGTAAAGATCATGTTCCATGAAGATTTTTGCACATTTCAATATAGCTAAACTTAATTTATGATTAGTAATATGCATTGCTAAGGACTTCATTTGGACAACTTTAGGCAATTTTCTCAACTTTTTAATTTTTTTGCACCCTCAGATTCCAGATTTTCAAATACACAAAAAATAAAGGTGCTTCATGATGCCAAATGGTTCCATAAAGAACCTTTAACATCTGAAGAACCTTTCTGTTCTGCAAAAGGTTCTTTGTGGTGAAAGAAGGTTCTTCAGATTATAAAAAAGTAAGAAAGAGATGGTTATTTAAAGAACCTTTGACTGGATGGAACCAAAAATGACTGTGACTGTGAAACCAAAAATGGTTTTTCTATGGCTTTGCTGTTAAGAACCTTTTAAAACATCTTTATTTTTAGTTGTATCTCGGCCAAATATCGTCCTATCCTAACAAACCACACATTTTCAGATGATATATAAATGTCAAATTCAAAAAATCAACCCTTATGACTGGTTTTGTGGTCCTGGCTCACAAATGTTCTTCATACTTTTAAAAATAAAGGTTCTAAAAGGGGGTTTTCACTATGATACCATTTTTGGCTCCCTAAAGAACCTTTCAGTCTCATTAGTCTTCATCAAAAGAATGTTGTTGTTTTTTAGTTTGAAGTAGAAATTAAAATTTCAAATCTAAGATCTTTAAAAATCAATGAAAAAGATCAGTGGATGTTACAGGTTCTTTAGGGAACCACAGATATCAATAAAACCTTTATGTTTGAGTGTTCATAGCAGAAAAGGGTCCTTTAGATTATTAATAGTTCTACACATTAACTTTTTCATGAAAGGTTCTTTGGGGAACCCAAAATAGTACTTTAACGGCATTGCTACGAAACACCCTTTTTGTAAGTTTTATATTTAAGAATCAATTAAGCAATCAATCTTTCATCTGTCTGTCTGTCTATCCATCAATCCTGCTCCTGAAGGGCCACTGTCTTGCAAAGTTTAGCTCCAACCCCAATTGACCTTCGCAAACAGCTTGATTTACAGGCAATCTGAACAATCAAAACACTAAATCCGCCATTTTGTCCGACAAACAATTCAGACAAGAGATTAAATCAACTTTGGTGGACTTAAACTTGAAAAATTGTGTGTATTGACATCTTTTCGTGGTTGAATTAAAATACATTCTGATGTTCATTTATGTTTATTTCATTCTTTAAGGTGAGACACTGCAGGTGAATGGGGTAAAACGAATAACTAATGTGCATTTGAACTGCATTTCGGAAGTTCAAACTTCGGGGCGCCATCCATATCCATTATAAAGAGAGAAATCCTGAAATGTTTTCCTCTAAAAAACATAATTTCTTTACGACTGAGGAAAGAAAGACATGAACATCTTGGATGACAAGGGGGTGAGTACATTATCTGTGCGTTATTGTTATGAAAGTGAACTAATCCTTTAAGGCTTATAACATTCCAGCCTTTATTAAGCCAATGCTCAATGTTTGTCTTGAAAAGTTAAAAAAAATTTGTTTAATTCTACATATTTACATTCAAATTCAAATTTCAATTGTGCATCCTATTTAAATGCAAAAGCTGAATTGGAATTTAAAAAGACTTAAATTCTACTGCACTTACCTGTGCAGGTGGAAAAGTTGGCATACCCGCCAGAGTTACCAGTTCCAACAACTCATTTAAGGACAGCGGCTCCAAAAATGAAGCTCCCATTTGTGGCAGCATACCTTGTAACGAGGCCATTGCAGAAGCTGATAAGATACTGGCATTTAAAGATTTAAGGGCCGTCCCAAGCCAATGCGACAGCTTTGGATAAAAGAAGAAACACTTCAAATATTATTCCACAACGCACACAATGATATCCAGAAAATCAAGACTCACTCTGCCACTTGCACTGACGTGTCCCTCTGACACACATTGTGCCAGCTGCTGCCACAGGACGGGTGAGAGATTCGATGAAGACAATAACTGTTGTAAGTCATCAGAGTTCAGGTAACATATGAGAACTCCTAACCTGTTGCGAGAAACATGGTGTCTTCTATTTGTTCATAAATTGCAAAGTGTCAAATGGTATTTAAATTGAATTTGTACCTCATTATGTTGTCACTTGTCAGGTTCTTCCCCTTTCCGAAGACAGTACGAAGTACATGGCGCCCCCTTGTGGCATCCAGACTGCTGTTCCCCAACATCTCCATTAAGGGCGTGAGCTGCAGGTCAAACATTCAGATTTTACTTTCAGAATGTGAAAAGTAAAAAGCATGATCTTTTGATGGAGACATACTCACTTGTTGAGATGTGAGCTGCTGAAAGTGACTGACTGGGAGATGTGGAAGTAGAGGCAGAATGGAGCTGATGAAGTATGGAGGCCACAAAGGCACATCTCCAGCTATGCTGGACTGCAACAGGCGTTTTACAAAGGCTTGTTTTTGTGGAGACTTCATCTCAGAGCTGTGATCACTAATGGCCATTAGTCTGAAGTGAAGTGAACATAATTAAATTAGGAGGACACTGGGCTAAATCATGAAATATAGTTTCGATATGATCCACTTACACACTTTCATTGACCATGAGAGAAGCAGGGAAGGTCATAATGTCTGAGACAGACATGTACGGTATAAACTGGGAGAGGTCGATGAAAAGCTCAGGTGTTACGCGAGGAAACTTGTGAATGAAAGCAGCTGTCATGGTTTCCATGGCCTCTTGTTCCTTTGGAGAGACCTGCGAATGACACCAGTTATACACGTATATGTACTTCTAAGTATATTCAACATACAAGCATTTTTTTATTTACCTGTATAGTTTCCACATGAAGTTGATCCCAACTCTGATGAACATGGGAAAGGAATCTTTTCACAGCATCTTTTTCCGCCGACATAACCACACTTCGAATACTCTCTCTAGGCATCTGTAGGTACTCCTTGGAGTGTAAAAATGTCAGAATTAGACATTGACAAATATGTGCTGACAAAATAGTGCAGTTTTGCGAGGAATGCCTGTGGGTGAAAGGGCTTAACTCATCAACTTTGTGCTTAATAACTTTAGGAAACTACAGTAATGGAAACGGATACAGTAATGGATTTAACTCAAGGGTTTTCAAACTCGGTTTTGCAAAACGGTGCTAGAGGGTATGCAGAAAATTAAGATAATGACTACAAAAATTATATAATCATAACAATAAATATAGCTGCAAGAAGTAATTGCCGGGGTTCAAGCACTTTAAGGCATTAAAGCACATATGAAAAAGATATTACATATTATTTAGCAAGCCTGTAACCATTGGGTTTAACCATTAGCGGCAACTGTGGTCGGATCTCCCTAAAACTTTGCGTGCTTGTTTAGAATCACCTGTCGCATGTGCTGAGCAGGTTTTGTAAAGTTTTGAGTTTTCCTTCAGGCTTTATAGGCTTTTGGGTATATTTGGACAGGCCCCTATTCTAAATGACTCCGTTATGGCTTCCCAAAGGGTAATTTTCAACATTAAACGAAAAACCTAGGACTAGTTCGCAAAAGTAGGTTTTTTACATTTTCTCAATCATTTAACAAAGGGTTTGATTGACAGGAGTGGTTCTAGTGGTAAAGTCGTTCGGAAAGAGGAGGTCCATGGTATAATATGAATATTGTGCGTATGTGTGAATAACCGTGCAATATACAAAAATGCGATATCGTCCCCAATGACCGATTTCTTTCAAATTTCTTAGATACCTTTAGGGCCGTGAGTCAAACAAGCCCACCAAGTTTTGCTCCGACCAACCTCCACTGAGCTTCTCTAATAGCTGCTCAAATTTGGCATGTTTTTTAAGGTACACAAATATCCTCATATCCATGTATGGCACTTTGGACCAAGACCGTGCATACCGATTTTCATGTCGATCAGGGTTGCCTAACCCTAACCCTAACCCTAACTTTAACAAAACCCGCCCAATTGTTACTCAAAAGCAGCCCAAAAGTTCCAGGGGGTAAAAAACACATTTTGTGGTGGGGTGCCTTTGGTAAAATTATCATTCCAGGGGCTAAATATTACAATATTGGGGTAGCTCCAATGCGCTGACATTAAAACCAACTCGCAGCAACAGTATGAAAGTAGCCCAATTCTGCGGGAAAAGCGCAGACTTGCCAACACTTATGTCAATAGGACAAATGGGTGTGTAGTTTTGGCCATTTTATAGCCTCTTACAGCGCCACCATATAGCCAAGGTCCACAACTTGCCACGTGACCTCGGATTTTAATATGCTTTTAATATGCGTTGTGAGTTTTTCAAAGATATCATTCCATTCAAAAGTCATAGCCATTTAAGTGAAGTTCAATTTTTTTGTTGGGGAAAAATCTTGATATTCACTCTCCAGAGAATATTACTGCACTAGTTTGGTTCAAATCGGGTGAAAAACCTAGGACTAGTTAACAAAAGTAAGCTTTTCAAAAAATCCAAAATAATCCAGAAAATCCATCAGGCCAATTGGGGCAAGCCTTGATGACGTTGTAGACGGTGTGAGTATACCATTCCTCCAAGTCTCTATGACTTACCACAAAACCCCCTATCCACTACAAATAACGTTTTGTGTAATGTAAAGTTTCCATGGAAGTTAAAGGTTCTTTATGGAACCACAGATGCCAATAAAGAGCCTTTATTTTTAAGAGTGTATTTTAAAAATAGTATCCCTTGCAAAGGGATCCATTTAGGACCCCTTGGCTTCAAAAAGCTTGAAAACCCCTGGGTTTAACTGTCTAGATAATTTATCATAAGAGAGAATGAGTTATACCTGCATTAAAAATCTTAAAGCAGAAGAGTTGCCCTCCCTCTGAATGAGATCCCACAGGACAGGCTGCTGGGGAGAAAAGCCTTTGAAACTGAATGCATTTAACTCAATGCATGGTAATATAACAATAAAATAATAGCATGAAAAACTATGTAACTTTTAAATGCATGACATACACTGAAACAGCTTAAAAGATCTTCTTTTAGGGTGTAGTTCTGCTCTCTTTTCAAGAAGACGCCAACAGTGTGAAGTACACTTATTGATGCATCAGGTCGTAGAGTAGCCCAGAAGGAAGCGTTGTCCTGAAGGCTGGACAGAAGTATGGCCTGACCCAGGCTTTGACGCACCTCTCGTTCCCCTTCATCCAAACCCGCTGAGAGCCCCACCACAAAGTCCAACACTCGAAGCACATAGCTCACTGTAGCTAACCAACCTGTGCGTTCATCCACTGCTCCCTCACACAGAGTGAGCTTATGAATGGTGTCTTGTAGAATGGGCAATGGGTTCACACAAAGTTGAGAGGTGTCGAAGTCATATGGTGCTGGCAGCATGTCAAACAGCTTCTGGAGGACACACTTGGTGCCCTGCTTGTCTTCAGAATTCAAACAATAGTATAAAAGTGAAGGTTGCTTTTGAACCAAAGTAAGATACAGTGTGGCGTTTTTGCAAATGTAATCTTTTAAACCAGCTTTGCTGCTGCAAATCTCAAGGATGTTGGTGTTCATAAAATGTTCTTCCTTCCAGTTCAAGTAATCACAGTTGTCTTTGAGGGCATTATAAGAGTGATTAGGGACGACTTTGGAGCAGTACTCTGCCGCCCAGCTCCCATCTTGAGGTATTTGAGATGACCCATTTCCACACAAAGAGGCAATAAGAGCTGTGTTATTGGGAAGAAAACACCTTCTAAAATCCTGGGCGGTTAGAGTTTTGCTGCTTAGCAGTGTTAAGCAATCCTCAGTGGCGTCTGGAGGAGATCCCACAGAAACATCGTTGGAGAGTTGAAGACAGAGGTCATCAATACTTGACTGGTTGAGGTACTGGTATTCCCTTTCTGCCTGAGAAAATGTAACAGCAAGGCGATTACTAATAGAACAACTAGAAGAATAACAGCATGCAATAAACACTACAAACTACAAACAAGTGTGTTCATAATTAAAATAATACATTAAAATATGGTAAGACACACCAATTTGCAATATCAAGCTGTTTTGGACAGTTAAAAATAGTTGGATGTGGATGAGACCGAAAGCCAGACACATACAATTTACAAATAGCCGCGTAAGGTGGATAGTTTACTCAAAAAATTACAATTCTGTCATAGTTTACTCATCCTCCTCAACCCAAACCACAAGACTTTTGACTAGGATATTTTTAATGAAACCTGGTAGGTTTCTGTCCCTAGATTAAAAGTCTAAAACTTAGAAGTCCCAAAAAGTTCATAAAGGAGTTTATTAACAAATCATTGAGCGGTTAATCCTAGTCTAGTGAGGAAATACACTATATAAGTAACAGTTTTAATTTAGCTTTAATTCACATGTAAAATGTTGAAAAAAAAAAAAAAACAGCATATGCTGGTTAGGTATGTTTTGAAGCAGGGCAGCTGGTTTAAGATGGTCCTTAGTTGGTCATGAGCTGGTTTAGGCTGGTCCTGAGCTGGTTATGTGCTGGTTTAAGCTGGTCATGTGCTGGTCCTAAGATGCACCAGTTTAAACCAGCCCATGACCAACTACGGACCCACTTAAACCAGCTTAAACCAGCTGCCATGCTTCAAAACATTCCTAACCGGCATATGCTGTTTTTTTCAACAGGGTAACGCATACATAGAGCGGATCACATATGTGACCCTGGACCACAAAACCAGTCTTAAGTCGCTGGGGTATATTTGTAGCAATAGCCAAAAATACATTGCATGGGTCAAAATTTTTGATTTTTCTTTTATGCCAAAAATCATTAAGAAATTAAGTAAAGTTAATGTTCCATGAAGATTTTTTGTAAAATTCCTACTGTAAACATATCAAAATGTAATTTTTGATTTGTAATATGCATTGTTAAGAACCTAATTTGGACAACTTTAAAGGTGATTTTCTCAGTCTTTTTGATTTTTTTGCATCCTCAGATTTCTGATTTCAAATAGATGTATCTCAGTCAAATATTGTCCTATCTTAACAAACCATACATCAATAGAAAGCTTATTTATTGAGCTTTCATATGATGTATAAATCTCAGTTTTGTCAAATTTAACCTTATGACTGGTTTTGTGATCCAGGGTCACATATGGTAAATATGGAAGGCTGTGCATGCATCACACATTAGAAAAAAAATGTAAATGTTCTGCTTCTGAAAAAATTAGTTGATGGAAGAGAAGGAATTGTAGAATAAAGACTTGTTTTCTCTGCACACCTTGCACAGTATTCTCATAGCTTCATAAAATTACGGTTGAACCACTGTTGTCACATGGACTATGTATGGACTAACAATGTCCTTGAAGGTGTCAGTTGCGTTGCAGTCTATGCAGGGTCAGAAAGTTCTCGGATTTCATCAAAAATATCTTAATTTGTGTCACAAAGATGAACGAACGTCTTACAGGTTTGGAATGACAAAAGATTGAGTAATTTATGACAGAATTTTCATTTTGGGGTGAACCATACCTTTACAGTTTTTCTCAGTCGCTTTGGTACATTTCTCAGATCAGAATTGAAATTCTCAAAACTACCTGTTCAATCTTCACATCATTGTGTCACTTGTGCACATCAAAAAAGGAGTTGCAAATGCTTTGGTACATCCATGCAAATGATTATGTACAATTCTCTGCTGTTTCCTACATTATCAAATGCTTATGTCATGTTGATCAAAATGTATTATAATGGGTCTCTGTTAAATAGTCTTACCCCCCACAACATTTAGGCATTAGTTCATAGCATAAGTCTTTACATGCAAAATTTGAACAAGTTGTCATAATATGTCAAGCATATTTCTATACATTTCCATTAGACTTTTTTTCTGAATCTGTCCATGAGATTCTTTCCATGCTGCATCACAAGAGAAGATATTTGTTGTGGAGAAGAGTTTGTGGCCCAACAGACAGGAATGTCAGGAGGTGTAGGAAGACTGCACTGTAATTCCTACAGCACTGCATGTACAGTTTTTCCTAAGGAGACTGTCCTGAGTTCACATTTCTACTATTTTTTTTTTTGTTTTGTTTTTTTCTCTACTATGCAGTGCTGTCTTTTCCTTTCTGTACAGCAATGACATGGTCTGTCAACCAATTACAGTACAAACAGTAAAAGTGTAAATGTGAATCTTGTCCAGTGTCTTGCAATGAAACTCCTACATACACCAAGGTGTAACCTACAATTTACAATAATTGTCATCCAAACTTTAGCCATAGTTTACATCAGAGAATCCCTCCAGAGTACACTTTTGCTATTTGTATTGTTTTGAGAAATGCACTTAATGTTTTACAAATGTCAAGGATAATCCGAGAAATGTACCAAAGCGACTGAGAAAAACTGTAATATCATTCATAGAAACAAACTAAAAGTAACCCAGTGTACCTGATGTGCATGTTGCAGCCAGAATGTAGAGTTGGCACACACTGTTCTGTTAAACTCGTGGGCGAAGAATTCGCTGCAAACGTGAACCCAAAGAAAATCTTCCTCAGCTGCTGAGAGGTACCAAGCAGCATCAGAGCAAGTTGCGTGTAAGTCTACCCCAAACTGGTTGACTTCAGGGTCCGGTGAGCCACCCTCTCCATCAAAAAGATTACAGTAGAGGAATACAGTAAAATTCGAGACACCAGTGAGACCAGGGATAGAGGCATTACAGGCAGCTTCTAGAATATCTGCTGAGGGTGAGGGGTCTGAATCACTCTGCTCATGGACTTTTGGCTGGGATTGGTAAAGTTTAGCTCTTCTAGATGAGAAAGTCCTTGTTTCCTCCTCTGTAGAGGGGCAGGTCATTAAAGAGGGCCTGCTGGGTAAACCATCTGACCTGAAACCCATCGCTTGAGCGTTCCATGTCAAGTTATGTTTAATTCCCCTGTACACAGAGGACAACAAATGTGTTAATTTACGATAATCTTTAATATACACTTATAGTTTAATAATTTAAAGTCTTGCTAATTCTCATGACACTTACCACAATATTAACTGCCTGAGGTCACCTTTACAAAGAAACAAGAGTGAATGGAAAAGTTCTGGGTGAATAGTTATATACAAATCACAGATGATAGCAAAGCACTGTTGATTAATTGAGGAAAGTGGAGAGCCGGGTCCTGTATTATACAATTGGCCTTGATGTAACAGCATAGCTGTGCACATAATACCAGTGGTATATGGTTACCAACACATAAAAGAAACAGGAGATTATCCAGGCTATAGGATTTAGAGTAACAAAGATCTGGTTAATGACTAGCAATGGCATTGTGATTTCAGTCAGGGTTTGCGCAAGTAGATGCCTTTTAAAATCAAAAGTAATTGTTTTCATTTGAACTGAAGTAGAAAACAATTTGCAGAACAGGATTCAAATGTGAATGGAAAAATTAAAAGGGAATTAAAAGGCGGCTGTACATTTTTAACTATGGATAAGCAAAGTTTGTCAAGAGGTTTAAATGTTGATTTATTAAAGTCTCTGAGGTTTTACATTTTGAAGGCTTATGTGCCTTACAGACAGAACAAGATGGATGGATAGATGGATAGAACACCAAAATAACAGATAGCAGACTTATAATAACTGAATAACAAATAACAAAATAACTGAATAACAGACAGACAGATAGACAGACAGACAGACAGACAGACAGACAGACAGACAGACAGACAGATAGAATGATAGAACGATAGATAGAACGATAGATAGATAGATAGAACGATAGATAGATAGATAGATAGATAGATAGATAGATAGATAGATAGATAGATAGATAGATAGATAGATAGATAGATAGATAGATAGATAGATAGATAGATAGATACAACAACAGAATGACAGATCGATAGAATGATAGAACAATAGATAGAACAGTAAATGATAGAGCGATAGAACGATAAATACAATAGAATGAGATAGAACGATAGACAGAAAGATAGATAGAATGATAGAACGATAGAACGATAGAACGATACATAAATGGAACAACAGAATAACAGATAGATAGAACGATAGAACAATAGATAGAACAGTAAATGATAGAGCAATAGAACAATAAATACAATGATAGAACAATAGATAGAAGTATAGATAGAACAATAGATAGAATGATAGAACTACAGAAAGATAGAAAGATAGATAGAATGATAGAACGATAGAACGATAGAACGATACATAAATGGAACAACAGAATAACAGATAGATAGAACGATAGAACAATAGATAGAAAAGTAAATGATAGAGCAATAGAACAATAAATACAATGATAGAACAATAGATAGAAGTATAGATAGAACAACAGATAGAATGATAGATAGAAGGATAGATAGAACAATAGATAGAATGATAGAACTACAGAAAGATAGAATGATAGATAGAACGATAGAACAATAAAACGATAGATAGATAGATAGATAGATAGATAGATAGATAGATAGATAGATAGATAGATAGATAGATAGATAGATAGATAGATAGATAGATAGATAGATAGATAGATAGATAGATAGATAGATAGATAGATAGATAGATAGATAGATAGAAGGATAGATAGAACAGTAAAGCGATAGAACGATAAATTCAATAGAATGATAGATAGAACGATATATAGATAGATAGATAGATAGATAGATAGATAGATAGATAGATAGATAGATAGATAGATAGATAGATAGATAGATAGATAGATAGATAGATAGATAGATAGAACAGTAAAACAAACGATAGAGCGATAGATAGATAGAACAGTAAAACAAACGATAGAGCGATAGATAGATAGATAGATAGATAGATAGATAGATAGATAGATAGATAGATAGATAGATAGATAGATAGATAGATAGATAGATAGATAGATAGATAGATAGATAGATAGATAGATAGAATGACAGAATGATAGAACGATAATTAGAACAATATAAAAAGGATTAAAAATGATAGATAGATAAATAGATAGATAGATAGATAGATAGATAGATAGATAGATAGATAGATAGATAGATAGATAGATAGATAGATAGATAGATAGATAGATAGATAGATAGATAGATAGATAGATAGATAGATAGATAGAACAGTAAAACAAACGATAGAGCGATAGATAGATAGAACAGTAAAACAAACGATAGATAGATAGATAGATAGATAGATAGATAGATAGATAGATAGATAGATAGATAGATAGATAGATAGATAGATAGATAGATAGATAGATAGATAGATAGATAGATAGATAGATAGATAGATAGAATGACAGAACGATAGAACGATAATTAGAACAATATAAAAAGGATTAAAAATGATAGATAGATAGATAAATAGATAGATAGATAGATAGATAGATAGATAGATAGATAGATAGATAGATAGATAGATAGATAGATAGATAGATAGATAGATAGATAGATAGATACTAGAACTATAAAATGAAGAAAAAAATTATGTATTATTTTAATTGCAATTAAGTAATTTTTTCCCATAATATGCATGATGGAGGTCAGAGTCTGTTAAAGTAGCAGTACTATACTTGCCTACAGAACATCGTCCATGGTGACTATACTGCGGTTCCCCCACCACACTGCTGACATCATCCAGCAGTGCCTTGGTCATATGCGACACTTTTCTTCTCAGATTACCATACACGCTGCGTCCGACATTGTGCAGAAACCCATGTCTGAGGTTATCCAAGCCCTGCAGGAGGCCAGGATTGCGCTCCGCGAACTGTACTGCCCTTTCTCCTGCGCTTGACCTTGACAAAGCCTGAAGAAGCAGAGCCTGCATAGAAGCCAAACTTTCCGAATCAGTGCCTGACTGGTTCAACAAGAGCTGCTCCTCATGAAGCACCTCAGGTGGCACGAGAAATGGTTTAAAACGTCCCGTAGAGACTGCTGCCTCTCTCTGATTGCTTTCCACACTCACAGGGTGCAGACTGACAACGGGTTTCCAGTTCCTGGTCTCCATGAAGCTGATGAGCTGCTCAAGCCAGCTCAGGTTGACGGCACAATCATTTCGTCCTTTCAGGACGCAGATGAAACCCTGAAGACCTGCGGCGGCCTGGCCGTACGTCCCGCTGACTAGAGCTTGAAGAACAGTTTCGAGCAAAGCACTGATGGTCTTCCAGTTCTGGGAAATGAAAGTCAAGATGGGCTTTTGGGGCTGCCGTTCACTGAGGGTTAAAATGCTCTGCACCAAGCCCAGAAGTCCATTCCAATGTGGGCTCCCCCGAAGAGACAGAAACAAATCCTGAAGCCTGAAAGTGGGTCGCGGAGGGCTTTTCCCATCCCATAATCCGAGCGACGTTTCCCTTCCGGTCTGAAGAAGAGAGTAAAGCAGGTTCTCCCAAAACTGCTCTTCACCAAAAGGTTGCTCATGATCATCTAACTCAGCACTCATCTCTTGCAGATACATGGAGATGTTATACAGGAATCCTGAGAGACGGTTTCGATCAAAGGCTTTGCTTAAAGATGGGAAACTCTTGTTTTTCTTTGGCAGGACACCTAGAGATTTGAGGCCTCCCACGATGCTTCTCACTATGGAATGAATTGGTTGATCTTTCTGTCTTTCGTCTGGTGGTTGTACTCTGTTTGGATTCCATCCTCCACCTTTCCTCCATATCTCAACAAGTTCTTTTAAAATCGCCTCCTTCTGGTCCTCCTTTTTGCTTGCTAACATCAGAAACATTGGTAGAAGTTAGAGTGTGAAACAAATTGAGTCGTTGCACAAACAAACAACAGGAACAGCCAGTATTGTCTTACCTCCAGCAGTGGCTGACACTTGTTCCAGAATAAGCAAAATCACTACAATTCCCAACTTGGCCATCCTTAGTTCCATTGCCTCAAGGTAGAATGGTCAAAGTCATTTTGTTGTCTTTGTAAGACTGCATTTGTCCTCCTTTAGGAGCTGACGGAGACATTCAGAGCGTAAAGTGTCACACTGTGGTGTGCACATGAAATCTTAATGACTATCCACTGTCACTTGGCTAAACTTTCACAAAGAAAAGTTTGGTGCTTTCTAAACTAAACAATAGGGTTTTTTGAGTTACTGAAATACATTAAAAATAGCAATAGCAACTAAATTAGAATATTTCATGCATTCATTAAAAAAACAACATCTGTAAAAAAAACTTGCCTATATGCATCGTCTTAAAAAATAAAACAAAATCCAGACATTAACACACTACTTGAAACTAAAGAATTTTTAGTACTTACAAGCAGTTGTATCCGTGTGAATAGGACTGAGCCAAGTGTGAGCCAATTATTTCTCCGTCCTACTCTCTACATCCTCCTCTCTCAGCATTTGTCACTTTTTGATCCGCTCCCCCTCCCAGACTTTGAGATTCAACTGGATCCTCGAAAGCCACAGCTTCATGTTTCAGCGACATCGTCCCGTCATGTGCCAGCTGACTGTGTGCTGGAGTGAGAGGCCAGAGGCTCAGGGATGTAATATGAGAAAAGAGAAATGTCCAAGGAACTTTAAGAGGGTATACTCTTGTATCACAAGGCAATTTCATAGTAATTAAGATTAAAGGAGTTGCACAGGTAGGTCACTACTTTCGACTGAGGCTAAAACAGGCCACTGTAGATATGCAATAGATAATGTACATGTGCTGCATAATAAATAGTCAACTGAATTACGGTTCTTTCAAAGTCTTCTGATGGAAAGTTCCAAAAAAATTTATAAAATCCAATATTTGTGGTGATAATGTTTTATTTATTTACTATGCATGAAAATATATAATAACATTTTGAACAAGCTTTCATTTTTATATTAGTTTTTTTAGGTTAAATTTTAGTCATTGTTATGTGCTTTTGTCATTTATGTTTGTTGTTTAGTGTTTCTATTTAACTTTAAATGCTTTTCAGGTTTCAGTGGTAGTAATGTTAGAACTTTTTTAATCAAATATTTTTCCGCTTTATAATAACACCACCAGTGTTATTTTAGTATTTATTGAATATATAATATTACAGTATTTAATGTTTTGTAATATATTTTAATATATGTAAAATATTTTATTTTATTTTAACTTTTAATAGTTTTTATTAGTTTTTTTATAAAGTAACTTTATTATTATTAAATTTTTTATTCATTTAATTTATAAACGTGTTTAAACTTAAACTTATGTTAATTCACATAGTTGCCAAGGCAACATTTCTAGTTTCATTTATATTTTTATTTAAGATTTATTAATTTAATATTTTTTACTGACCAGTGTTTTTTAGTATTATTTATACAGTATTGTTGTACTTATTACTGTTTTGAATTAGCTTTAATTTTTAAATTATTAGTTCTTATTTTAGTTTATTAGTTCTTTATTAGTTTTAATTTATTAATTCTTAATTAGTTTATTTTAATAGAATTTTAATATATTTTTATTTTATTTTAAAACAGTTATTTGTTATGTGCTTTTATTTGTTTTGTTATCTGCTTTCAATATTTTATTAGTTTTTAAAAAATATTTCTACTTAGCTTTGTATTTATTTAAATTTGTAAAATTATATCAATTTAAATATATTTTAATTCACATAGTGGCCAAGGCAACATTTCTAATTTCAGGTTTTTTTACTTAATATTTATTCATTTTATATTTTTATTTAACAGTACTTACTGACCAGTGTTTAGTATTATTTCTATAGTATTGTAGTACATATTATTATTTTGAATTAGCTTTAATTTTTAAATTATTAGTTCTTATTTTAATTTACTAATTCTTTATTCGTTTTAATTTATTAATAATTTATTAGCAATTTTTTAGTTATTAATTACTTTATTTTAATTACCTTATTTTAATTTTAGTACAGGTTTTTGTACATTTGTTATGCGTTTTAATTAATATTTATTTATTTATTATTTTTATTTAACGGCACTAACTGACCAGTATTATTTCAGTATTATTTATTTAGTATTGTAGTACGTATTATTGTTTTGAATTTTTAACTTTGAATTTTGATGCTTTAATTTTTAAATTATTAGTTCTTATTTTAATTTATTAATTCTTTAATTTTAATCGTTATTTTGATTTTAGTACAGGTTTTTGTACACTTGTTATGTGCTTTTATTAATGTTTTGTATTAGCTTTTATTTTTTTAATTATTAGTTTTCATTTTATTTTAACTTTTAATTGGTTTGTTATCTGCTTCTTTGTAATTTTTATATTTACTTTAGTTAATTAGAATATTTATTCATTTAATATTTTTATTTAACGGCACTAACTGACCAGTGTTATTTCAGTATTATTTATATAGTATTGTAGTATGTTTTATTGCTTTGAATTTTGAAGCTTTAATTTTGAAAATTATTAGTTATTTTACTTTACTTTATTCATTCTTTATTAGTTTTAATTTATTACTTATTTATTAGTTCTGAATTAGTTTCTTATTTTATTTTAATTTTGATTAACCTTTTTTTTTTACTTAATTTGTGTACATTTGTTGCATTTTTGTAATTTTTATTTCAGTTTAAGTCATTTTAGTACTTTAGCTTAAACTTAATTCATTTCTTGCCAAAGCAACATTTCTAACTTTTAAGCTCCCTTTCGATACTTTACTCGTACTGCGTCTGAAAGACGCTTTTGGGGAAAACTCCTTTTCCTTTCCTTTTTCCTTTTCCTTTTTCATCTATTTTTGTATTATATTTCAGTTAAACAAAAAAAAGTCAGCATTGTTTTCCCTCAAAATCTTACATAAAACACTTAATCAGAATTTAATCACTTTGAGTCCTATTTTATTCTTCAATCTGACATCTCAAGAGGTAATTTTCACCTGTGCCAACACTGACATAAAACGCTACCCTTGTCCTGGTGGGTATTGTTTTACTCATGTGGCAGCCAGCAGGTCGCCTACAGCTGTCATAAAACAAAAGTGTCCCTTAGCCACCGTCAGCACACAATCAGGCCCTTCACTGATGTTCAAAATCATCTCGCTCTTGTCTGAGGCCTGTCTACAGCAGCTGAAACCCGAGTAGATTGAGTGAAAGGCCCAGCACAGCCTCCCCACAAGCCTTTTAATTCTGTGTTGCTGTCGCCTGCAGCGGAACAATAACTTCCTCTTGTATTATTGATGCCTGAGGGAGCGGCGGTCACTCGGCGGCATGGAGCTCAGTTGGCTGCGGGAATATTAAATGAGAAACTTTACTCCTCATGCCTCTGACTAACTTTGCTCAGATCGCACACAGCGGTGAGCTTGTTTGTTTGCTCTGACGTGCATATGACTAAACTATGCTCAAAAATATAGCTAAGGAAAAACATCTTAGGAGCTGTTTGACTGGATGACTGTGCACTGTAAACAGTCAAAGAAGCTCATATCCAATGCAGACAAACTCCAGATATGGCCTGAAATTCTGAAATTTTTCACAGAGTGCGGAATGTCTTGTATTTTCTAATAATACTTTGCACTGTAGCCACTGGAACTTCAAAACATTTAGATATGGTCCTATAGCCCTTTCCTGACTTGTGAGCAGCCATAATGTGCAGCTGCAGGTCCAGTGAGCTCCTTTGTCTTAGACATGACTGTCCACAAACCAACAGCAGAGAGCTTCTGTTTTTCACCTGTTGAGTTGATTAAAACAGCTGTTCCCAATGAATCAGGGTAATTAGGATGCTCTAACAGCTTGGACTATTTGGAATGGTATAGAACTTTGGATTTCCCCATAGACTGTGACAGTTTGCAAAGGGTATGAATCATTTTAGATATGCCACTTTTTGTTCAAATGTAAATAAAAGCTGAGAAATATTTTTTTTCCACAATGATGCCTTTTGTACATCATCTTATCTTTTGGGAGAAGCCTGTGCCATTTCCGGTCAAAAAAAACTTTATGGTTAAATAAAAGTAACTTTAAGTCAGCTATTTACAAAATATCTTTATAGAACATGATCTTTACGTAATGATTTGTGGCATAAATGAAAAAGAAATTATATTGACCAATACAATGTATTTTTGGCTATTGCTACAAATATAACTGCTACTTTAGACTCACCAAACATGTCAGGCCATTATATTCAAACCTCTGAATCATTCTTCTCTGTCTGGTTGGGACAATTAATTCCTGCGTACCTAAAAAAAATGCTATGAAAAAGCCTATTTTAAGAACCATTTGTTCCAGTGGGAAAAAGACTTGCAATTCACATGTCTATAGTAGCCTATATATAGTATTTAAGTTCCATACGTTTTGTTTGTGTGGTTTCATGCACTTGTACGGTCAAATCAGAGACACCCAGAGAGCAATCAAAAAATAATTCCAGAAAATACATAAATAATACAAGAAATGAAAAAAAGCAAGAGTGTATTAGGCCTCAAGAATAGTTTATGTTTTTTAAGACTGTTAATGCAAAATTTAAGAATTCAAATTCCTAAAATATCACAAATAACTTCTTGGATGTAAGCAATAGCATGGATTGCACGGACGGTTAATGTACTACTGATAATGTTGTTCTGCTTATTTATGCTGTGAAAACCACAGAAACAACATGTGGAAGCTGCTAAATCTCAAATCATGACAAAATTGACCATTTTCAGCAGCAATCATTAGCAAAATATGCGAGTTATGTTTGGTTCAGTGGCATGTTTACATTCAGTGCTGCCAATATGGCCGATGAATGAAAACACTCTATTGCTTTTATCCAACAGCTCCATAAAAAACAAGTTAATGTAAAGCAACTTACATTTTAAACACAATATAGCCAGTTGCTTTATCTGTTTTCTGTCGAAAACCCTAAATGCGGAAGTAAGCCTATGGTGAGACTTCTGGTTCAAGAATAACAACATGCAGTATATGGTAAAACAGTTGGGACTACAAACCAGTGTGCTCATAATTAAGATTATACATGAAAATGATAAGACACACCAATTTGCAATATTAAACAGCAAAACGAACTGTTTTGTACAGCTAAAAATAGCTGGATGCAGATGACACCAGAAGTCAGACCCATATAATTTACAAATGGCTGCGCCACTCTTAAGAAAAGAAAAAGGTGATAGTTGCAAACAAAGCCACAGAGAATCATTACAACAATTATAGTGATATTTCGTTTCTAAATGATTCATTATCTTTGAACAATTCGATTGAAGGAATGATTCAGTGATTTAATCTAACACAATAACATTAATGAACCGTTTAAATAATTATTCAATGACTCACTCATAAAGTTTCATTCCTAAATGAATCAATCAGCGTCCCTGATGAAAAACACAGCTAAAACCAGCCTAGGCTGGTTGGCTGGACTTAGCTGGTCAACCAGGCTAGTTTTCGCTGGCCATAGCTGGTCAGCAGGCTGGTTTTAGAGGGGTTTTGGCCAGGCTGCGAGACCACCAGCTAAAACCAGCCTGGCCAGGCTGGGAGACCAGCTTAAACCAGCTAAGATCAGCCAACCAGCCTAGGCCGGTATTAGCTGTTTTTTTTGCAGGGGTGTCTGAACAAATCGGTAAAATCGGCTGAGAAAACAGTCTCCTGTCGCCACCTACTGGTGTGTTGATGTTGTAAAAAGGTCATTTACTACTTGTTTTTTTTAACCATTGTACACCTTACAGTCTGATTGGTGATAAGTCTCACAGCTGTTGAAACGCTATAAAAAATAAACAGATTTATATTATTGCCATGTGAATTGGATGGACCAAACAAAACCCAATTTTAAACGTTGATTTTTGGGTTAAATTTGGACCAAATCAGACGGAGCAAACAAAGGCCAATTTTCAACGTCTATGTTTAGACAAAAATTTGCACTAAATCCGATGGCCCAAACAACAATTAATTTTCAACTTCGATTTTTAGGCTTAAAGAAGGCTAAAAGCCCCCCCCCCCCCCCCCCCCCCCAAAAAAAAACGACGTCCAAATGACATCTAGTGCTGGGTGGGAAAACAAACTAGTCTGTCCCATTTGTCAGAAGTAAAAGAAAACGAATAAGGAATAAAATATTAAAAGTTGTCTACTTCTAAAAGATCACTGCAACTGGTCAACCAGGTCAACCAGGCTAGTTTTCGCTGGCCATAGCTGGTCAGCAGGCTGGTTTTAGAGGGGTTTTGGCCAGGCTGCGAGACCACCAGCTAAAACCAGCCTGGCCAGGCTGGGAGACCAGCTTAAACCAGCTAAGACCAGCCAACCAGCCTAGGCCGGTATTAGCTGTTTTTTTTTTTTGCAGGGGTGTCTGAACAAATCGGTAAAATCGGCTGAGAAAACAGTCTCCTGTCGCCACCTACTGGTGTGTTGATGTTGTAAAAAGGTCATTTACTACTTGTTTTTTTAACCATTGCACACCTTACAGTCTGATTGGTGATAAGTCTCACAGCTGTTGAAACGCTATAAAAAATAAACAGATTTATATTATTGCCATGTGAGTTGGATTGACCAAACAAAACCCAATTTTAAACGTTGATTTTTGGGATAAATTTGGACCAAATCAGACGGAGCAAACAAAGGCCAATTTTCAACGTCTATATTTAGGCAAAATTTGGACTAAATCCGATGGCCCAAACAACAATTAATTTTCAACTTCGATTTTTAGGCTAAAAGAAGGCTAAAAGGCCCCCCGCCCAAAAAAAACGACGTCCAAATGACATCTAGTGCTGGGTGGGAAAACAAACTAGTCTGTCCCATTTGTCAGAAGTAAAAGAAAAAGAATAACGAATAAAATATTAAAAGTTGTCTACTTCTAAAAGATCACTGCAACTGGTCAACCTGGTCAACCAGGCTAGTTTTCGCTGGCCATAGCTGGTCAGCAGGCTGGTTTTAGAGGGGTTTTGGCCAGGCTGCGAGACCACCAGCTAAAACCAGCCTGGCCAGGCTGGGAGACCAGCTTAAACCAGCTAAGACCAGCCAACCAGCCTAGGCCGGTATTAGCTGTTTTTTTTTTTTTTGCAGGGGTGTCTGAACAAATCGGTAAAATCGGCTGAGAAAACAGTCTCCTGTCGCCACCTACTGGTGAGTTGATGTTGTAAAAAGGTCATTTACTACTTGTTTTAACCATTGTACACCTTACCGTCTGATTGGTGATAAGTCTCTGTTGAAACGCTATAAAAAATAAACAGATTTATATTATTGCCATGTGAATTGGATGGACCAAACAAAACCCAATTTTAAAAGTTGATTTTTGAAGTAAATTTGGACCAAATCAGACGGAGCAAACAAAGGCAATTTTCAACGTCGATGTTTAGGCAAAATTTGGACAAAATCCGACGGACCAAACAACGATTCATTTTCAACTTCGATTTTTGGGCTAAAAGATGACAAGCCGACTTGATTTAGCCCAAAAACGACGTCCAAATGACGTCTAGTGCTGGGTGGGAAAACAAACTAGTAAGTCCCATTTGTCAGGAGTAAAAGTAAGAATAAGGAATAAAATATTAAAAGATGTCTACTTCTAAAAGATCACTGCAACTCAATCAGGCTTCATAGAAACTCTATAGTTCCCTCTCTAAAACAAATACAGATAAAACAGAAACCAAGCTATCTTGCTACACTTTACATCAATGCTGATACAGGGCTGCCAACTTTTGAGCTCAGCTTGGAGTGAGAATTCCCACAGCAGTGTCTTTAGGGGGGTCCGGGGGCATGCTCCCCCGTAAGAAAATTTTGAACATTTTACAGTTAAATTCATCTATCTGGTGCACTTTGAGAGTTCACAATTCAGAGCTCCAATATAGTTTCAGTGTGAAAACTAAACAAAGAAAAAAGCTGGTGAATTCACTTGATCTTGAGGTTTAAAGGGGACTTAATCCTCTTATTAGTTGTGATATAGTGTCTCAGTCTTAATTAGAATAAAAAATAATTTGAAAAAAGAATAATGATCATAATAATAATAATAATTTTATAGTATTATTCCAACGACAGTAATATTGGAAAACAATTATGTAAAGTAAATAAAAATGAGTATTTCACCAGTATGTTATTTTCTCTTATTCTATAGTAGGGGAATTGCAATACTTTTGTTGTAATTTCTACACTTACAAGCAGGGCCTAAAACTTTTTGCCATATCTGCCATTTTATTCATGATACAAACAAAATTTTTTGGTGATTTGAGAGAATTTACCAGCCATAAATATATATATATTTTTTTTTTCTGGCAATGAAATGTTTTTGCTGTTAAAAAAATAATAATAAATTGAAAATTAGAACTAAACACTGCATTTTAAATCATGATTAAAAAAAATGTGCTACACACATGTTCGCATGAGCAGATTTTTTATTAAAATTTGGTCTGACTTCAGCATTGTGAAATTATTTGTTATTTTTTAATATATTTATAAAAATGTCATACTGTGTTGTTATTATAAAATGTAAAATAACTGTTGCAGTGCTGCAAAACTATTAACTTTTCTTGTTGTGGTAAAAAGTTATGTTCAGTAAAAGAATTCCTAGATTTATCCATTATAAATAATTGCAACTGCATTTAAAAATATATATATTTTGAAACGAAAATTCAAATATTTTTCTGTAGTCTGCCGTTCTGAGAAATTATATTTTTCTCATATTCGAAAATTAATCCTTCATTCATGAGGGATTTATCACTCCCGAAATTCTGCTTTTTGTACCGGGTATACAGCTGTTAGCAGGATGAAAAACAAAACTTTTATTCAAATTCTAAACGTATTATACGTAGCCTTGGAGTGCGCAATAGCCCTTCCTTGATAATCACTAAAAACGTGTCGCTTCAGTTAATCGCAAAAGTCCTTTTATTATCAATGAACTGCTTATTACAGTGAGAGTCCACAAGTGCAATCTAGCGTTTAGAGGTGAGTGAATTCAGAACGCAATGTAGCCAATCACAGGCGTTCTTGATCAACATAAATGTCTGTGATTGGCTACATTGCTCAGCGCTACGAGAACAGCTTGTCTTTTGGCGATTTCCAGAGCACAAACACAAATACGCACTGGAGCTTTTGCCAAATCTGTTTAGCCAATATCTTACAGTTTTAACTGAGGGTGCTTTTGACTGCGTGAGAAAATGGATGTGTGGCGTGAGAGCGTGTGAAAAGAGTCAATTGCGTGAGTCTCACGCTGAATGCGTGAGAGTTGGCAGCCCTGGCTGATATGACTTTTTTTTCAGTCACAAGGCAGTCATGTGCGGTTTAGTCATACCGGGAACCACAGCTCTATGCCATGCAGTTCAACCACAGACCTGGATGAAGAAGAACTAATAAACACTCCGTCGTTGAAGTAACATATGATTCCTACAGGGGGCGCTTGGTGGCTCAAAAATACAAAATAGACTGTTTAAATACCTTCAGATATTATATTATAGACAATAGTAATCTATATTTATTAATAATCACACTTTGATTCAAAAATAGTAGATATAACTAAGGAAATTGTGATATTCCACAACTTTGGGCGTCCAGCGCGTAAATCAAACCGGAAGTAGACGTCACAGCGCAAGGGGCGGAGCGAACGACTGACAAACATGTAGTAGCGAGTCGTCAGATGTTAAACCTAATCAGAATGAAACGCTAAACTGTCATAAACTTCAAATCATGGGGTTTATTATTCAACGACAGCGCTCTATATGAAAACATTTATGTATATTTTATTAACAGTGTTTAATAGAGGCGTATGTCCTCTCTCTCTCTTGTTTGTTTACATCTAACGTTAGTTTCATTTTTTTAAATAATTTATGGTCGCGATGGATTACCTGCTACAGGTAAAAGTTGGAGCCCTGGTTGGACTGCTGTTCCTAACTCTGTTTTTTGGTTTTATCCCAGCGCGGATGAAATGGTTTCGAGATTCTAGTGGAACAGGTAAGTTGTCATTTACGTCTTTTATGTTAGTGGTGTTGTTGACATACATTTTATTGTACTATACATTAGTCTCCTCCAAGCATAAACATGCTTATGTACTGTATATATATATATATATATATATATATATATATATATATATATATATATACACATTATGTGTGTTGTGCATCTGTTCATGTATGTGCATTTATGTGAAAATGACAAGGATAGGTTTTTTACTAAAACATAACTTACATTCACAGAAATCACAGATGGACATCAGGGTGGAAGTGAAACTGATGTCTGAAAATGCTTAAACAAGCAAAACTTTTGCTAAACCTGAATTATGTCCATAATGATCAAAAATAGCCTGAGAATTTTATGCACAAAAATTAAATATACGTTTGCTTTTGATTGCAGTCTTTACCTTAGACACCGAAGTTACGAAAAATTGCCTGTGAAACCAGAATAGGAAGTGGTTTTCACACGGTTCACATCAGATTTGCAGTTAAACGTCACCAGAGCTTTTGTTCGTTTTCAAGCCTTAATCAAGTGACTTAAACTTCCAATGCATTACTCAGTTATGATGTGCTTTTAGTCATTTTTTCTGCATCTGATTAATTTCCCCTATGGCGAAACTTGTTTTACTTTGGCTGATAAGCTAAAAGGAGTGATTAGAGGAAGATTATAGTATTGACATCAATCAATGACACCATTAATCAATGCAACATGACTTTGATTTGGTTTTCTGTGTCTGTAGCAACTCACAAGGCCGTGCTGAGTTTCGTGAGCTGCTTCGCGGGTGGCGTTTTCCTGTCGGCCTGTTTGTTAGACATCATCCCGGACTACCTTTCCGACATACAAGAACAGCTACAAAAGCAAGGCCTTGATGTGAGCTCACCAGAAATTAGAATTGCTCTGTTAAATGCAATTTTTTGTTTCTAATGCCAATTCTCCTTATCATCCAGGAGGGCTTCCCGCTTGCGGAGTTCATCATTGCTTGTGGCTTCTTCACAGTCTTGATCCTGGAAAAAATGGTTTTGAGCTGCACCGAGGGCCACAGAAATGAGGAGACAGCTCCTCTTTTAGCTCCCGCCGGTCACGGGCATGCCCAAGGGCGTCAATCGCTGAATGATCTGGAGGGTAGCGGTCATCACGTCCATGTAGATTTTCACGCGCACTCGTCCTTCCGCTCCTTCATGCTCTTCCTGTCTCTATCTCTTCACTCTGTGTTTGAGGGTTTGGCCATTGGCTTGCAGACCACAGACACTAAGGTATTTTATTGAGTTTTGCTTTGTTTGACAACTCTCTGTTGAATCACTTTGCTGACCTTGTCAGAAACCTGATAATGTTTTGGGTTCAAAGGTTTACAGGCAGTTTAGCATCGTGACTTCAAATCATGCTGTTTGTGTGATGCCAAAACACTTTAAATTCACTAAACACTTTAACAATGTTAAAGGGATAGTTCACCCAAAAACACAACTGAAGATACACGATTAAAATTACCTTATAAATGTAGTTAGTTTTAATTACTGAATTGTGCTATTTGCAAAAACATCAAATTGTGATTTTACTGATATTCTCTATCTTTGATGTGATTTTAAAGTGTAGTTACAAAAAATCTATGCTTGTTTGCATTTGGCCAAATACCAGTCAAAGTACAGCAAAAACAGTCAAATCTAACTGTTTAAAATAGCTGTTTTCTATTTGAATATATTTTAAAATATAATTTATTACTGTGGTCAAAGCTACATTTTCAGCATCATTACTCCAGTCTTCAGTGTCACATGATCCTTCAGAAGTCATTTTAATATGCTGATTTGCTGCTCGAGAAACATTTATTATTATTATTATCAATATTTAAAACGGTTAAGTTCTACAAAGATCAGTATTTATATGAAATAAAAGGTTTTTTTCACATTATACATTACAACATTCTAAAGCTGGGAGAAATTTTAGAAATTAATACTTTTATTTAGCAAGAATGCTTTAAATTGATCAAAAGTGATGATAAAGACATAATGTTACAAAAGATTTCTATTTTGATAAATGCTGTTCTTCTGAACTTTCTATTCATCAAAGAAACCTGAAAAATAAAATCTACTCAGTTGTTTTCAACACAGTAATAAATGTTTTTTGAGCAGAAAATCTGAATATTTGATTGATTTCTGAAGGATCATGTGACTGGAGTAATGATACTAAAAATTCAGCTTTGAAATCACAGGAATAAATTACATTTTACAACATATACATTTATTTTAAATAGTAAAAATATTTCAAAATGTTACTGCTTTTGCTGTACTTTGGATCAAATAAATGCAGGCTTGGTGAGCAAAAGAGACTTTTTTTTTTTTAAATAATTAAAATCTTACTTTTCAAAAACTTTTGACTGGTAGTGTATACCTACATGGCTATAAAATAATTAATACTTACTACTAAAAAAATTAGAAATTTTACTATTGTAATATTTTACTTCAAAATAAAAAGTCAAGTGATTAAGAAAACAATATATTATGACTAAACAATTTTAAACAAAATAAGAAATGTTACTATCGTAATAATTTACTGTAAAATTAAAAATCAAGCATTTGAGAATGATATAATAATTATTAATACCAAAATTTAAACTAAATAATAGTTCACTGTAAAAAAAAAATATTATAGACTAAGAGAAATAAAAAATAATAAACAGTAAATTTACAATACTAAGTGATGCAGAGTTATGTAGAGTGCTTAAGTTCCTCATAGTTTAATTTGCTTATTTCCTTTTGCCACAATGGGGTTTTTTTGGTCACGAAACAAAGAATTTGAAAAGATTTTATCAACGTCACTACAAAATAGTTCCATTTTAAATAGGAAGTGTTCAAATACTTTTTTTTTTCTCAGTGTAATGTGCTAAAATGGCTTTAAGTAAGCCATGAGCAGAGTGAGCACATGTCAAAATCTTTTTTTTTTTTTAAATCTGTTTAGATATAAATATCAAAATGATAATTTTTGTTACTAGTAATTTGTGTTTAGAAATTACGCTTGACCTTTAAAGTCAATTAAAACAAACAGCTAGTTGGCAACTGATTTTATCAACCAGGAACTGACCTAGATAACAGGTGATGGAAAAAACAGGGGGCTTGGTGACATTTTGGTCACTGGTGTAAGATGAAAGATTATGAAGGTTTTTTGGGGGGGAATAATGTACTCTGATGAATATACCTAAAGATGCAGTGAGTTTGACTTGCTCCACTCTTTCTGTTCAGGTGCTGGAGATCTGCATCGCTATCCTGGTCCACAAGAGCATCATCGTCTTCAGTCTGTCGGTGAAGCTTGTTCAGAGCGCGGTCAGACCCTTGTGGGTGGCGCTCTACGTGACCGTCTTCGCTGTGATGTCTCCTCTCGGCATTGGCATCGGCATCACGGTGATCGAGGCTCAGCTGGAGGCCGGCGCTTTCATCCAGGCGGTGCTGGAGGGGCTGGCGGCCGGGACGTTTGTCTACATCACCTTCCTAGAGATCCTTCCCCATGAACTCAACTCCCCTGAGCGGCCTCTACTCAAAGTGTTCTTCCTCCTGTGTGGTTTCTCTGTAATGGCTGGTCTGTGTTTTCTGGGCTGAAAAATATTTTTCATTTTTTGTGCCCTACAGCCAGAATACTGGAGCCTCGAGGAAATCACGCTCAGTGAGATTTCACAAACTGCATGTGATTTTAAGAAAGCGAAAGGCACAGTTTGCTTGTTTTTTGAGGAACTGCTGATGTTTTTAAAAACTTTTACCAGATCATTTATCAGTTTTAAATATGACAATGATTTTGCTGACATGCAAATGGAGACTATTACAAGTATTTTTTTTTTTTTTTACTTGAACTTGTTTTACCTTTTGTTTAACTTAACATATTTTATCAGTGAAATTGTTTTCATGCCATTCTTGTTTCCTCTGACTTGCATAACACTATCCACAAACCACCAACTGACTGATTTAAATGTTTTAATTAATTTTTAAATCATTTTTATACACTATGAACACTGACTGCAGTATTTCTGTATGTTTCATACAGTTATTCAGTATATACACATTTGTTGTCCTTTACATGCCACATTTCCTGTAAATTCAATGTTCAGCCAAATGTTTTGACTAAAAAGTTTGGACTCGTGATCATAAATCATTTGATGAGATTTCACAGTAAACTGAGACAAAATGGTGTAACTAGTATTGTGTTTTTTTTTTTTTAAGAATACATACACTTCCAGTCAAAAGTTTTTGAACAATTAGATTTTTAATGTTTTTTTTTTTTTAAGAAATCTCTTCTGCTCACCAAACCTGCATTTATTTGATCCAAAGGACAGTAAAAACAGTACAATTTTAAAATATTTTTACTATTTAAAATAACTGTTTTCTATTTTGAAATGTTATTTATTCCTGTGATCGAAGCTTCATTTTCAGCATCATTATTCCAGTCCTCAGTATCACACGATCCTTCAGAAATCATTCTAATATTCTGATTTGCTGCTCAAAAACAGCACAGCTAAGTAGAATCAGGCTTCTCTGATGAACAGAAAGTTCAGAAAAACAGCATTTATCTGAAATAGAAATCTTTTGTATCATTATAAATGTCTTTTTCATCACTTTTGATCAATTTAAACCATCTTTAAGCGTATTATCAATAAAAAAAATGTTTCTTAAACAGCAAATCAGCATATTAGAATGATTTCTGAGGGATTATGTAATACTGAGGACTGGAATAATGATGCTGAAAATGTAGCTTTGAGCACAGGAATAAATAACATTTTAAAATAGAAAACAGTTGTTTTAAATAGTAAAAATATTCTAAAATGTACTTTGGATCAAACGAAGAGACTTCTTTAAAAACATAAAAAATCTAACTGTTCAAAAACTTGACTGGTAGTGTATGTACAGCAAATGTATATGTGACCCTGGACCACAAAACCAGTCTTAAGTCGCTGGGGTATATTTGTAGCAATAGCCAAAAATACATTGTATGGGTCAAAATTATTGATTTTTCTTTTATGTCAAAAATCATTAGGAAATTAAGTAAAGATCATGTTCCATAAAGTTTTTTTTTTTTTTGTAAAATTCCTACTGTAAACCTATCAAAATGTAATTTTTGATTAGTAATATGCATTGTTAATTTGGACAACTTTAAAGGTGATTTTCTCAGTATTTTGATTTTTTTGCACCCTCAGATTCCAGATTTTCAAATAGGTGTATCTCAGCCAAATATTGTCCTACCCTAACAAACTATACATCAATAGAAAGCTTATTTATTGAGCTTTCATATGATGTATATATCTCAGTTTTGTCAAATTTAACCTTATGACTGGTTTTGTGGTCCAGAGTCACGTATGTGTTTTGTGCCTTTATTTGTAAGAAAACTAACAAATGGCATGTTACTGATTTAAGTGTGTAAATGCCTTTACTAAACACTAGCACTAAATTCTCTTAAAGTTCATGTTTAAGTGACATCTCTGGCGTTTGTTTAGTTTGCTTTCTGTTTCAACATGCTCTGTTTGTGATAAAATAGCACAGTATGATCTGAAACATGGTTTAAACTTGGCTTGAACTAGCAATACCACGTGTAGCCTCAAGATGCCAGACTTCAATACAGAGTGTCAGTAAAGTATTGACTATGTTCAGAACTGCATACTACTAGTACTGTTTTTGCAGTAAGTGAATTGTTAATATGCACAGAAGATTTCAGTATCTCATTTGAACAGAATGAGGATGTGTACATTTTTCTTATTTTGCCTAAATATCTTACATTTTCATTTAGCACAGCCCTTCACAAACTACAGAAGATACTTGCATGTTTCCCAGAAGACAAGTTAAATTAACCCTGATCTTCAAATTCCAAAAGTTTTCACCCCCGTCTCAATGCATTATGTTTCCTTCTGAAGCATCAGTGAGGTTTGAACCTTCTGTAATAGTTGCATATGAGACTCTCAGTCGTCCTCAGTGTGAAAAGATGGATCTCAAAATCGTACAGTCATTGTTGAAAAGGGTTCAAATACACAAAAATGCTGAAAAACCAAAGAATTTGAAGGATTCATGAACAACCATCACTAAACAGTTGTGGATCATTCAGGTAACAACACAGTATTAAGTATCAAGTGTATGTAAACTTTTGAACAGGGTCATTTTTATAAATTCAACTCTTGTATTTTCTCTTGTGGACTATATGTAAATGTTTTATGTGGAATATTCAGGTCAGTACTAAATAAAAGCAAAAAGTATCTGGACACTTAACCCAGACATACTTTTTTTTTCTCGAATGAACTGCATTAAGTGTGGCGTACGTGTCCAAACACATTTTTGGGGCCACTGTATTTTTGAAAAGAATCACAAAATAAAACGGTAACAAAGTCCAGCACTAATGAGTGAAATGCTATGCAGTGAGGGTCGTTCATTTGTGCCTGTGCAGCAGAGCAGCAGGGTTTTGTGACGGACTCGCACAAGAACTGTTCCTCCACTGCTCATTATCGGGTTTACGCTCACATGCCTGAATGGATGGCATCTTTGCAGACCTGTCTGTCGCCTGTCCTAAATTCACCCCGCAGCCTGAATCTTTAGCATGCAATGTAATTATGAATGAAACCAGTGCGAATAGGTGCGCATTTCGCAAATGGCAGCTAAATCGTTGATTACATTTATTTTTTTATTATAATGTATTATTGGTTGCAAGACCCAAAACTTTAATTACAAAAAGTGCTTGCCGCGGAGGGTTTAAAGAGGGAATTAGGATTGCTCAACGAGGATTAAAGTGTAAAACCAATGCAGTTCACAAAGCGTTTAATAATGTAACTGTGAAACAAAGTCAATCGCAGGATTAGTTTTTCAGATCGCAGTTCGTCTGTGTGCTTGATTTGATGCCGATGCTTTGAGGCTGTCAAGAATGAGCTGTTATTTTGTTGTATTTGCAACTCGCATCTGTTGCTGTATTCTAGTCTATGACAAAGCGGAGAGTTGAGGCTTTTTAATCCAGATCACCAAAATAAAGTCTTTACCTAGAGGAGGTGAGGATGGGAGGATTTGGCTTCCATCTTGCTCTTTAAATTGACATTTTAAGCACTGGATGCATCTGTTCACGACTTCTAGTAGCCCAAAACACTCTCGTTTTTGCTTATCCGCCTTATTTTTCAGGTAAGAGCAGACGCCATTTTAAACTTGAATGTGCGAGATTTCCGGTTTCATTAGAACTGTTATTTTCGATCTACAAAAACAGTCGATTTTGCTGCTTGATATTGCAAAGTGGTATGGTCTTAAAGGAGTAGTTCAGTTTTAGAACAAACATTTACAGATAATGTACTCACCCCCTTGTCATCCAAGATGTTCATGTCTTTCTTTCTACAGTAGTAAGGAAATTATGTTTTTTGAAGAAAACATTTCAGGATTTCTCTCCATATAATGGACTCATATGGTGCCCCCGAGTTTGAACTTCCAAAATGCAGCTCCAAAGGGCTCTAAACAAGAAGTACGAGCGTTTGAGATTACAAATTATATAAATTGTAAATGTTTTTAGAAAATAACCGATCATTTCTTAGGCTTGATCATTTAGAGCCCTTTGAAGCCTTATTTAAACTGCATTTTGGAAGTTCAAACTCGGAGGCACCTTAAAAGTCCATTATGGAGAGAAATTCTGAAATGTTTTCCTCCAAAAAAAAAAAAACACCATTTCTTTACGGCTGAAGAAAGAAAGACATGAACATCTTGGATGACAAGAAGGTGAGTACATTTTCTGTACATTTTTGTTCTGAAAGTGAACTACTCCTTTGTAGCATGGGTATATTTGTAGCAATGGCCAAAAATACATTGCATGGGTCAAAATTATCAATTTTTCTTTTATGCCAAAAATCATTTGTGTATTAGGTAAAGATCATGTTCCATGAAGATATTTTGTAAATATCTACCATAAATATATCAAAACTTGCCAACAACTTTGCAACATTGCCAACAAACATTTACAGATAATGTACTCACCCCCTTGTCATCCAAGACGTCTATGTCTTTCTTTCTTCAGTCGTAAGGAAATGAATGTTTTTTGAGGAAAACATTTCAGGATTTCTTTTCATATAGTGGACTTCTATGGTGCCCCCGAGTTTGAACTTCCAAAATGCAGCTTCAAAGAGCTCTATATGAGAAGTATGAGCATTTGAGATTACAAAGTATATAAATTGTAAATGTTTTTAGAAAATAACCGATCATTTTGCTAGATAAGGCCCTTCTTATAGGCTGTGATCATTTAGAGCCCTTTTTTAGCCTCATTTAAACTGCAGTTCAAACTCGGAGGCACCTTAGAAGTCCATTATCTCGAGAGAAATCCTGAAATGTTTTCCTCAAAATACACCATTCCTTTACGACTGAAGAAAGAAAGACATGAACATCTTGGATGACAAGAGGGTGAGTCCATTATCTGTACTTTTTTGTTCTGAAAGTGAACTACTCCTTTAAGTAGCACGGGTATATTTGTAGCAATAGCCAAAAATACATTGCATGGGTCAAAATGATCAATTTTTCTTTTATGCCAAAAATCATGTGTATTAGGTAAAGATCATGTTCCATGAAGATATTTTGTAAATTTACTACCGCAAATATATCAAAACTTATTTTTTTATTAGTAATATGCATTTTTGCCCATTTCATGATCTGCCAAATACAAAGTCTGACCGCTTAAAGGTATAGTTATTAATAAAAAATTCTGTCATTAATTACTCACCCTCATGTCGTTCCAACCTGTAACACATTTGTGACCCTGGACCACAAAACCAGTCTTAAGTCGCTGGGGTATATTTGTAGCAATAGCCAAAAATACATTGTATGGGTCAAAATTATTGATTTTTCTTTTATGTCAAAAATCATTAGGAAATTAAGTAAAGATCATGTTCCATGAAGATTTTTTGTAAAATTCCTACTGTAAACCTATCAAAATGTCATTTTTGATTAGTAATATGCATTGTTAAGAACTTAATTTGGAGAACTTTAAAGGTGATTTTCTCAGTATTTTTATTTTTTTGCACCCTCAGATTCCTGATTTTCAAATAGATGTATCTCGGCCAAATATTGTCCTATCCTAACAAACCATATATCAATAGAAAGCTTATTTATTGAGCTTTCATACGATGTATATATCTCAGTTTTGTAAAATTTTACCTTATGACTGGTTTTGTGGTCCAGGGTCACATTTGTTCATCTTCAGAACACAAATTAAGATATTTTTGATGAAATCCGAGAGCTCTCCAACCCTTTATAGACAGCAAGGGTACTACCATGTTCAAGGCCCAGAAAGGTAGTAAGTACAATAAGAATAAAATAGTCCATGTGACATGATTGATTCAACCATAATTCTTTGAAGCTACAAGAATACCTTTTTGTGCAAAAAAACAACAACTTTACACATAATTTTTGCTTGGTTGGAACAGCAGCTACGCTAATTATTTCTCTATTTGTTTCTCTGTTTCTGCACTAGGAATTACACAAGCTTCAGTCTGGATTCAGAAGAAGAGATGATGCCAACCCCCCAGAGGACCGCCGATGATGCCAGCCTTGAAACAACATACAGCACTACACCATTTTTCTACAAGTTTGATTGCAACACATAATCATTACTATTAGTGTTCATCATCTGTTTTTGATTACACCATTACTGTTTTTAATATTTATACCATATGTACATCGACTTAACATACAGTAGTCACCACTAATAAGCTCCTAAATATATTGTAGTAGCCTACATTTTTTTTGTACAGCTGCTTTGAAACGTTTTGTATTGTGAAAAGCTAATTGAGCTCTAATTGATTCATTATTTTAACCTAAAAAAAAAAAAAGCAAACAAAAAAATCTAAATTTTCCAAACTGTCATATGAAATGATCAAATATCAAAAATCTTTATCAAAAATATCTCATTCTCTAATCACACTGCATGTAGAATATTTGTTATACTGCTAATGTAATCTATTCACGTATTCTTTATGATCATATTGGTATAGGCATCACAAATGAAGCGTGACAGAATGTGTATGTTCATTTCTCATCAAGCACAGCATGGCTGCCTTCTGTAGTTCTGTGCATCTTTATTCAACGGAAAGAAGCCTCTGTATAAAGAGCTTATGTAATTCTAGAGGTCACAACAAATGACTTCATCTTCTTATTATTGCTGGAAGGCAAGGATGGATGGGTCTGTAGGCCTCAGTGTTGGGAGTAACGCATTACAATTTAGACAGTAATATTGTAATGTAACTAATTACTTTTAAAAGACAGTAGCTAATAATATATAATGTATTACATTTTGGAAGTAACTTGCACAACACTGGTAGGCCTACACAATATAGGCCTATGTGACTGACAGCAACCACATAGGAACATGCTAAGAACCAGGTATAACACCCTAGCAATGCTGCTGCTGCTGCGTCTTGCTTTCTTTTACTTCCAATATTCTTCAATAAACTAAATTTTTCAGTAAACAAACCTTAATATCTTTAATCATTTTGCATCTCAAATACAGTATGTTGATTTAGGAATGCTTAGATATTCTAGATAAAATACTAATTTAGGAAAATGCATTATACAATGCTTAGCAGCTCATTAGTAAATATACATTCAAATAGCTAGAAATAAAACCTCAATTGACTTTTTTTAATCATGCACATGACTACACTACCAGTCAAAACTTATTTCTTCTGATCACCAAGCCTGCATTTATTTGACCCCAAGTACAGCAAAAACAGTAAAATTGTGAAATATTTTTACTGTTTAAAATAATGCTTTATATTTGAATATGTTTTAAAAGGTCACTAAAAATAATTTCCTGTGATTTCAAAGCTGAATTTTGAGTATCATTTGTCTTGTCACATGATCCAAATCATTCTAATATTCTGATTTGCTGCTCAAATCAGCTGCTCAAAACTATTATTATTATGTTGAAAACAGCTGAGCAGAATTTTCATCCCTTTTGATCAATTTAAAGCATCCTTGCTAAATAAAAGTATTACGTTTTTATAATTATAATCAAAGAATCCTGAAAAAAAAATCACAGGAATAAATTACATTTTAAAATATGTTCAAATAGAAAGCCGTTATTTTAAATAGTAAAAATATTTAAACATTTTACAGTTTTTGCTGTACTTTGGATAAAATAAATGCAGGCGTTAGGAGCAGAAGAAACTTCTTTAAAAAATAAAAATAAAAAATCTTACTGTTCAAAAACGTTTTATTTGTGTACATGAATTAGTGATGTGTTCTGCATTACACAATGTTTCTTATTTACTATTCTCATTTATTATTATACTTATGGCATACTATTTTTCTGACCTCAACACAATCATAAACAACTATGCACCAAAGTTTTTATTTTTATGGTTTTATCCACCTGGTGATGTTTCGTGGTTGGGCTCATTCGGTCCCTCCCCTCGTGAGTGTTTATTATGTAGATGAGATGAATGTGTTGTGAGTTATGGGGTGTGACAGGTTAATCTCACAGTAAGCAGTGTCCGCCTGCACCCCTCATCTCCAGTCTCCAAGCTTGCACTTCTCAATCTCCCTCGGCTGAGGTAAGTCACAGTCTCTGAGGCTTATTAATGCTCCATGTTTGTTCTGTTTTAAAGCTGACAGGTTAAGAGGATGCCGGGACTGGATTCAGGGTGCACTGGCTGATACTTAAAACAAGCTTTTAGTTGCACCATTTATTTATTAATTGACTGAATACAGATCTTTAGCTTTATCAAATAGTATTGCTGATCATGATTGTCTAACAGAAAAAATACCGTTTTTATACTGTTGCTCTCTAATCAGGCAAAATGCTTGATGATATTAATAATAATCTGAATGCATCAAATGTAATGTGTCTATCTATCTATCTATAGGCAAAAATATTCAAACTTTGAAGATTTTTAAGCTATTAAGGTATCGTCAAGCCTATGTTCACTTGAGAAATATTAAAATGTTTTAATTAATGACTAATTTATGTGGGTAAATCTTTTTAAATAATAACTTATCTGAATTAATTATATGCATACTGTATATATGAAATTATCTTTTTTTATGTTTATGTTCAAGTTTAACAGACTAAAACTGCAAAATTGTAATAAAATAATTTAATTTATTTTTTTTTAAAGTAGCTACATGATGCAAATTGAACAAATCATACAAAAATTAATCTGTACAAATAAAGTGAAGATTGTGGCAGCAAAGATTAGAAAATCCTTAAGAAACAAGATTATTTTTAGAGAATTAATCCTCAGAACGACCTTTCCTGTGACCTTTCTCACATTAACATTTAGTTTTAAGGAAAAGAATCTAAATGCAAACGTTGTAAACGTATTGTCTTATACTGTATTCAACTCTCAAATATTACATTTCAACCAATATTATGATAAATCTAAAGATGCACAGTGAAATGTGACCCTGGACCACAAAACCAGTCATAAGGGTGTTTTTTTTTAAGGGCAGACACTGCAGGCAAAAATGCTGTTTTTTATGCACCTGTCAAGTTTGAGATTTTGTGCTTTTTGGTTTTTCATAAAGTGTTTTTTCAGACTAGTGGAAAGAAAACATCCAAAAGACACTATTAAGTGTTTCTTTTATAGCACTTTATCTGTTTATAGATTCAATTGCAATACATATTTTTAAAGGCAGTTTTTTTGCTCCTACACTGAGCCATAAATCTCCACTTCAATAGCACTTAAAACTTTACATTTTTATTCCTGACTTTATCCTGAAGGGATTTGTTCATATATAATTAGCTTGATTTTATACAACAATTTATTCCCCCCAATTTTTAAAAAAAAATTTGTTTTCTGTCTGTTCTAAGTTGTATCTGAATTATGGAGTGACAAAATGAGAAATTCCAAAATTCCATCTGTACAAATGTTTGACTCTAATGTCAAAAAATTAAGAATTTTAAAACTGTCCTCATCCACTGTTTAGATTTTTGTATTAGAAATGTATGCAGATAAGCAAATATTTAATGAAATAATGCCTCATTTGCATATTTAAACATAGCATTTTAGAGAACTTGTAATACCAAAATTGTTAGCAATTATCAATGTAATCAATCGACTGAGGAAGTAAAGCGATAATTATTAGTTATTTGTTTTACCCTATTGACCTGCAGTGTCTCGCCTTACATTGAGATTTATACATCATTTAAAAGCTGAATAAATATATAATACACTTTTGATTGATGTGTGGTGTGTTAAGGACATTATTTGAAAATCAGGAATCTGAGGGTGTAAAAAAAAGGCCTTTAAAATAGTCTAAATTTAGTGCTTAGCAATGCATATCACTAATGAGAAATTAAGTTTTGATACATTTATAGTAGAAAATTTACAAAATATCTTCATGGAACATGATCTTTACTTAATATCCTAATGATTTTTGGCATAAAAGAAAATTTATCATTGACCCATACAATGTATTTTTGACTATTGCTACAAAAAATATACCCGTGCTACTTAAGGCTTTTAAGGTTTTTTGTTCCAGGGTCACAAATATGATCAATTTTTCAGTTTCCGTTCAGCCACTGGAGGATCTCAGCATCATGGCTGCTGTAAGTAACTTCTCTTTCATCTTCCATCATAACCTCTATTGTTAAATGCAGTCTGTGGGATGAACTAATCTCTTGTTTCTCAAGGTGTTCTTGAGGTCATGTGATGGGGATTATTAAACAGTCACTGGTTTACTGAGAGTTGGGGGTCTCCACAGTAGACACATGGGATTAGCTTTCTTTAAAGCCTCTTGTCTGTGATTCTGTCAAGCATGGCACATAATATAATGCTTTCTTTTCATTTTCATCCCATTAGACTGGAACGTTTCGCATGGTGTCTGAGGAGGAGCAGGCGTTACGTGCTAAACTTGAACATTTGAGCGTTAAGGACCACGGGCCGGTGTACGGACCTTGTAAGAAACTACCCGATCACACAAAACAGAAGGTATCACTGACTATATTATACCCTGCTATAATGCTTATAATCATATTTTATTTGCACATAAATGCACATAAATTCATCTTCCTCTCTTAAAGGCTAAAGATGAACTGAATGAAACAGAAGAGAGGAAAGTATCTTCTATAAAGGAATTGAGGGCCATGATAAAAGAAAAGGCAAGTGAAGGGGAAAATCTAGCCAAGGCTGTGGAAGAAAAATTCGAGAACGAACCAGATTCCCTTCTTCTGAGATTCATACGTGCCCGAAAGTTTGACGTGACGAGAGCACATGAGCTCATGAAAGGTAAAGCTTTTATTAAATGCATTTACACTCTATTGTTTTACATCTAAGTTGTGTCATTGTGGCCATCTAAATATGCTTTTGTCTCCATCTATGCATCCTCAGGCTCTGGGACAGGGAGAAATTCTGTTTTAATTGGGGCTTTCTCAAAACGTTCAAAGAGAGCCTTTGTGCAGAAATAGGGCAGGTTCTTGTTCTCTGAGAACAGGCAGACAGGCTGGGCTTTGATGTTCTGTGTGTTTCACACAAACTGACATTTCTAATACTCATGCGCGGCCCACAGAAACATGGCAAGCGCACTCGCACACATGACTAAACCTTTCAATGCATGAGAACCAGGACGAAATACTGCAAAAGAGCGATGCTGCATTAAATGAGCAAAACACACTAAGATACAATGACAAGAAACATTGATATTAGTCACATTTTAAATGCCAATGCTTTTTGGATTGCCGTTTCATAAACAGAGAGACATACATATATAAACCTACATTAATTATAATTGACACAGATTTCAAATATATTTGAATTATTTTAGCTGTAAAGCCTGTTGTACACAATCTACTAAATGCCTTTTTAGCAAGTAAAAGGCATTTTAGTATCATTCTAAAACTAAAAAATAAAACATGGTTCATGTCTTGAGAAATCGTTTTATATAGTAAACAAAAACTAAGTCTTATATTGTTAAGTAAGTATATTTTAAATGAACAAATTCTGGACTGAAGCAATTTAGGTGTACTTTATTATCTATACACAGGATAAAATTTAAGTATCAAATATGATAATCAGGCTTTTAAGGAGCGTTTATTTGTAAATCTCTCAAATCATCACTATTGCTTTGCATTATATGTTTTGTCCTACAAAACTGACTTTGAGTATACAACTAAGCATTAAATACAGCTGAGGTAAAAAGCTTATATGCACCATGCAGCATCTTCAAAATGTTAATTATTTTACCAAAATAAAAGAGATACAAAATGCATGTTCTTTTATATTTAGTACTGACGTGAATTAGAAATTTCACATCAAAGATGTTTGCATATAATCCACAAGAGAAAATATTTTTTTTAAATGACCCCGTTCAAATCTTTACATACACTTTATTCTTAATACTGTGATGTTACCTGAATGATCCACAGCTGTGATTTTTTAAGTGATAGTTGTTCATGAGTCCTTTGTTTGTTCTGAACAGTTAAACTGCCTGCTGTTCTTTAGAAAAATCTTTCGGGTCCCACAAATTCTTTGGTTTTTCAGCATTTTTGAGGGACTCATATGCAACTATTACAGAAAGTTCAAAGGCTCACTGATGCTCCAGAAGGAAAAATGATGCATTAAGAGACAGGGGTGTAAACTTTTAAACAGAATCGAGATTGTTTCCCAGGAGTAAAAAAAAATTACATTTACACTGATCTTTAAATCTCAAAAGTTTTCACTCCCAGCTCTTAATACATAAGCTGTGTCTCATTTAGAAGGCTGCGCCCTCAGGAGGTCGCATTCAAAGGCTGCATACGTCATCATCTGTCTCATTTCAGAAAAGCAAGCAGGACACTTCAAATGCGACCTTCTTTCACAGGAATTCGAAGGATGCATGAGGTGTATCCTTTGCTACTACATATAACCCACAATTCTTTGCGTCGCCGTAAACAACTATCGTTAATTTGAAAAAATGCCGAAAGCGAAGATGTGGTGTTTACCATTTAAATAGGTAAAAACGGATAAACTTTGTTCTTAATATCCTCCTATTTTTTTCTCTAACAGATATGCTGCAGCTCTTCAAACATTGAATAAAATAAAACAAGTAAAAGCAATTTTTTTTAAATTACTTTCCAAATTTAAAAATATTTTTTCTTCATTTAAGTAGTGTGAGAGTGCAACGATGCTCTAAATTTGTTGGCATAGCAACGTGATAAATCCTGTTTCCTTTTCCACTTTTTTTTTTCACCCGTCCTACGAAGGCCGTCTCGTTTTTGTTCTAAGTTAAGGACACTTCGTATACACATCCTACAAAGGATGCAACCTCTAGAGGATTCGACCTCCGGAGGGCGCAGCCTTCTAAATGAGACACAGCTATTGTTTCCTTCTGGAGCATCAGTGAGTGTTTGAACCTTCTGTAATAGTTGCATATGAGTCCCTCAGTTGTCCTCAGCGTGAAAAGATGGATCTCAAAATCATACAGTCATTGCTGGAAAGGGTTCAAATACACAAAAATGCTGAAAAACCAAAGAATTTGTGGGACCTGAAGGATTTTTCTGAAGAACAGCAGGTTCAGGACCAACAAGGGACTCATGAACAACTATCACTAAATTAAAAAAAAGACAGCCGTGGGTCATTCAGGTAACAACACAGTATTAGGAATCAAGTGTATGTAAACTTTTGAACAGGGTCATTTTTATAAATTGAACTATTATTTTCTCTTGTGAAATATCTTATTCAAGTCAGTACTAAAAAAATAGCATGCTTTTTGTATTGCCTTTATTTGGTATAATAATAAACATTTTGCAGATTTTGCAAGGTATATGTAAAATTTTGACCTCAACTGTATTTTTGGTAGATATAGAGTGACATCTAAAATTTTTTTGCATTTTGTGCAAGAAGTCTTCTACAGTGTTATAAAACAGTCACTGATTTACATTACAAGCTATAAGAATCTTTGTGGCCATATAAATATCAGAAACGGCACCAAATTGCATTTTTATAATCTCACTATATCACACTATATGAGCCATAGAAGTCTGATTTACCAATTATGATTCTTTTTTTTTAGTTTTAAATGTTGTCTAAAGTTTCTAAAGCTTTACAAGATTAAACACTACATATACATAGACAACTATTGTCATAATAAAATAAACAGCATATCATCTGGTTTTTGAATAATATGACAAGACATTGATATCTTGGCAAATGTAAGATAGGTTTAAGACACTGTTGAGATCTTTTCTGATACTCTTGAGGCCTTAATAGGGATTCACTTACAATGCCATAAATGACCAAATCCTGAATAGTCTATTTGTTTTTCTCCCCCTTTGACAGGTTACGTGCGTTTTAGACGAGACTATCCAGAATTGTTTGAGAATTTAACTCCAGAGGCTGTGCGCAGTACCATTGAAGCCGGTTACCCACGAATACTTTCCACTAGAGACAAGTTTGGCCGAGTAGTGTTGCTCTTCAACATCGACAACTGGGATCTAGAGGAGGTCACTTTTGATGAAGTATGTGTGCTATTTATTATAGCCTAGGTTACATCCACTGTACAAAAATACAGGTGTTTATAATTATAGCTAACATTTTTTTTATACTGGCATTATGATAATCTGCGTATCTACTTTACTTTAAAGAACATGACTAAATAATAGAAATATTTTTGTAAATTTACTAATCAGTAAACATATGTGCCCCTGGACCACAACACCTGTCTTAAGTAGCACAGGTATATTTGTAGCAATAGCCAACAATAATTGTATGGGTAAAAACGGTTGAATTTTTTTTATGCCAAAAATCATTAGGTTATTAGGTAGCTATCATTAAAATCATGTTTCATGAAGATATTTTGTAAATTTCTTACCATAAATCAAAACTTAATTTCTGATTAGTAATATGAATTGCTAGGAACTTCATTTGGACATCATTAAGGACGATTTTCTCAATATTTAGATATTTATTTATATTTTGCACTCTCAGATTCCAGATCTGTTTTTAGTTGTATCTAGACCAAATGTTGTCCTATCCTAACAAACCATACTTCAGTGGAAAGCTTATTTATTTCAAATACATTGACCTTTATGACTGGCTTTGTGGTCCAGGGTCACAGATTTGAATCATTTGCACAGGATTTTATGTTTAAAAATTAATGTTTAATGTCCATATTATTAATAAATGCATAGAGTGAATCCAGGTAAACTGGGCCACATTTTACAAGTGAGATGAGTGACAAAAAGTGACCCAGTTTACTTAAATTCACCCTGAGTACTTCTTTATAAGATGAAAATACAAGCAAAAGAATATTTGGGGGCCATTGCAAAGTGCATTATTGTATTTAATACATAGGGGAAAAAAGAGCATTCTTGTCAGTTTGTAATGGCTCTTTAGCATATCTAGAAATACGGAGTTAATAAAGAGAAGTCTTCCTTTTAAGGAACGACACTTTCTAAAAGCCTTATGCAGATGTCAATTTAAATGATGTGACAGATTAATCACTGAAAATGAAATGTCATTTTCTAAAAAGAATGCATTGTGTAGAGATCAAAAATAATTCGAAATGTGTTTCTTTACACTGGCTTTCCCTCAAACCAGTGTTAGCTTAGGATCATTGATTTACTATTACAGTTTTATTAATATTTTGAATTAGTTGTCATTTATTTTTTTGTTTTCTTTTTAGTTTTCATTTAAAGGGGTCATCGGATGGCCATTTTCCACAAGTTCATATGATTCTTTAGGGTCTTAATGAAAAGTCTATAATATACTTTAGTTAAAACTTCTCAATAGTAGTGTAAAAACCACCCTTTTACCTTGTCAAAATCAGCTCTGCAAAAAAGCAACTCATTTTATTGCATGGTCCTTTAAATGCTAATGAGCTCTGCTCGCCCCACCCTTCTCTGCTGTGGGATTATGAGCCGTAATGTTTACTTTAGCTGCATTTAGCGGCAAAACTTGCCAACAAGCACATTATTAAGAAAGGAAATTTGCAAAGATGCATTAAAAAACCCTTATACTCACTTCTGCTGTGGGTGAAGCTGCATCAGGAACGATTCACAAGAACATAGATGCATATGTAGATCGGGATCGGCACTTTCCTTTCAAAAACGAAAGTAACATTTATCCTTTGCATCTTCAGAGGCTCAGATTTCAGGAGTAAATGACTGCTTTGTTCATTATTACATCCAACAACAGAACACATCAATCGCTCAATCTGAGACATTCCTGTCTGAGTCATACAATGGTGATCGGAGTCAGCTCAGTGAGGGCGGGTCTAAGGTAAGGCGCTCATGTCAATCAACTATCGTGGGAGTGGCCTCTGTCTGTGTGTCATCACACTAACAACAAGCTGAGAATGACCTGATTTTAAAAAGGGGATATTACTTTTAAAGATAAAAAAATACCACTGGGTGTTTTTTTATCATTGTAGGGTGGTTGTGTACACAAACTGCCAACACACATTAATGTTCAAACAACTTGGAAAAGTGAGTTTTGCATCCAATGACCCCTTTAAGTTTGAATCATTTTATTGTGCGTTTTGTAATTTTTATTACTTCGCTTTTAAAAAAAAAAAAAAAGTCTATATGGCTAACTTAATAAGGTTCATTAGTTAACATGAACTAAGAATAAACATGAAACAAGAACAATACTTCTACAGCATTTATTAATCTTAATTTCAGCATTTACTAATGCATTATTAAAATCATGCACAAGGTGTGTTTGTTAACACTAGTTAATGCACTGTGAACTAATATGAACAAACAATGAATGACTGTATTTTTATTAATTAAGATTTACAACGATTAATAAATTGTGTAAATGTACTGCTCATTGTTTGTTCATCTTAGTATATACATTAACTAATCTTAACAAATGACATCTTATTGTAAAGTGTTACCAAAATATTGTATTTATGGTGGCCGAGAGAGCTCAATATGCTGCAACTTAAGAAAACACATGCAAGCAGAAAAAAACGTCAACAACTTAAAAAAAACCATCTTCATCAGTTTGACAACACAGGCGCTGCAAATCCTCGCAACACAAATACGGAAACGCGCTGCAAACACAAAAAAAAGCGCTGATAAAGGTGATAGTTCATCTTTATCACCTTTTAGTTCACCGACAACACCTCTGCTCTGACCAACAACCACTGAACAAATAATCAGGTCCCAGAGGTCCCCCTGAAACATTTCCGTTGTGCTCCATGCTATTTGCAGTGCTTTTTTTTTGTGTGTTTGCAGCGTGTTTGTGTGTTTGTGTTGCGAGGATTTGCAGCGCCTGTGTTGTCAAACTGATGAAGATGTTTTTTTTTAATTTGTTGTCGTTTTTTTCTGTTTGCATGTGTTTTCTTAAGTTGCAACGCGTTGAGCTCTCTCAGCCACCGTACATTTTAGTTCAAGTAACCGAAAAAATTTTATGTGCAACTTTTTAATGGTTTTAGATTTATTTAAAATATTTTAACATTAACCCTTTTTTTCACAGACTCTGCGTGCCTACTGCGTAATCCTCGAGAGACTTCTAGAAAACGAAGAGACCCAAATCAATGGCTTTGTCCTCATTGAGAACTTCAAGGGCTTCACGATGCAGCATGCGTCCGGCATCAAACACACCGAGCTGAAGAAAATGGTGGACATGCTACAGGTAGCACCTTATATTGCCTTCAGACCACAACCTCATATTTCATATAGCACTGGCTGATATAAAGCTTGCACTGTCTGTATGATACAGGACTCTTTCCCGGCTCGATTCAAGGCGGTGCATGTGATCCACCAGCCCTGGTACTTCACAACCACCTATAATGTGGTGAAGCCCTTCATGAAGAGCAAACTCCTGGAGAGGGTGAGTGGAATGAAGGGGAAAGAGAGGAATTTAAGTGGATGTGGAAAAAATGTAAACAGGGTAGAACAAGACATTCACTATTCTGACAAATGAGTGCAAAAGATGCATGGACTAATTATTTCCACTGTAGAAACTTAAAACCTTGCAGAAATGCACACTCAAAAAACAATTTAATTCTACACAAGAATCACAGCATACTGGGATCACAACTAGTTTTATGTGCACTTTTGAAAATGTGTTTAAGGGATATAGTTCACCCAAAAATGAAAATTCTGTCATTACTTACTCATGTCATTCCAACCTCGTAAGACCGTTGTTCATCTTCAGAACACAAATTAGGATATTTTTGATGAAATCCAAGAGCTGACCCTCCATAGACAGCAAGGGTCCTACCACAGCCAAGGCACAGAAACATAGTTAGGATTTCGTTGAAATAGTCCATATGTGACCCTGGACCACAAAACCAGTCTTAAGTCGCTGGGGTATATTTGTAGCAATAGCCAAAAATACATTGCATGGGTCAAAATTTTTGATTTTTCTTTTATGCCAAAAATCATTAGGAAATTAAGTAAAGATCATGTTCCATGAAGATTTTTTGTAAAATTCCTACTGTAAATATATCAAAATGTAATTTTTGATTTGTAAAATGCATTGTTAAGAACCTAATTTGGACAACTTTAAAGGTGATTTTCTCAGTATTTAGATTTTTTTGCACCCTCAGATTCCTGATTTTCAAATAGATGTATCTCGGTCAAATATTGTCCTATCCTAACAAACCATACATCAATAGAAAGCTTATTTATTGAACTTTGTGATGTATAAATCTCAGTTTTGTAAAATTTAACCTTATGACTGGTTTTGTGGTCCATGACATTAGCGGTTTAAATGTAATTTTATGAAGCTATGAGAATACTTTTTGTGTGCAAAGAAAACAAAAAGAACAACTTTGTTTACTCTCAATAATGGCAGCAGACTGTGCTGGGAGATAAGAAATGGTTGAATTAAGTTATTTTTGTTGCAACAGAATTCTCATTTTTGGTTGAACTGTCCTTTTAAATAAGAAACCTGAACCTGTTTATCTACTAGGTTTTTGTTCATGGTGATGAGCTGGGTGGATACTTCAGGGACTTTGGTGCTGAAATCCTTCCTCCGGATTTTGACGGGACGGGTCCCAGCTGTGACGGCAAAGAGACGGCGATTAAGCTGTTTGGATCCGAAGATACGGCCCTTTAAACAATGCAAGCCAATAGCACAACACTTTGACCTTTTGTTTGTTTGATATACACTACCAGTCTAGTGTTTTTCAACAGTAAAAACGTTAATGTTTTTAAAGACATCTCTTATTATCACCAAGCCTGATCCAAAGTAGAGCAAAAACAGTAATAATTTGAAATAGTTTTGCTATTTGCCTGTGACAAAAGTTCAATTTTCAGCAACATTACTCCAGTCTTCAGTTCACATAATCTTTCAGAAATCATTCTAATATGCTGATTTTCTGTTGAAGAAACATTTATTATTATAATTAAAATTGAAAACAGTTGAGTATTTTTTTCAAGATTATTTTATGAATAGAAAGATTCAAATGATCAATTTCATATAAATGCTGTTCTTCAGAACTTTCTATGCATAAAAGAAAAAAATGAAAAAAAAAAAATGATTTCAGAAAGATCACTGAAGACTGGTGTAATGATGCTAAAAATCTGCTTTGAAATCATAGGATTTTAAAATATATTTAAATAGAAAACCTTTATTGCAAATCGTGAACAGATTTCAAAATGTGACTGTTTTTGCTGTACTTTGAATCAAATAAATGCAGAACACACTTTTTCAAAAACATTACAAATCTTTGTTCAAAAACTTTTGACTGGTAGTGCATGGTTAAAATGTTTTATAGAAACTATGAAGGAAATTATTACAATTGTAGAGTTTAATCATTTTAACCAGTGTATTACAATAAAAGTATAAAATGCAGGTCCTGTTAAGATAGTACACATATCACTGGCTGATACCTAAAATGTCTGACTTATCTGACATTTGTTTTAAACAGAGAAAGTTTGCTGAAGTGTCTTTTATAATTCGCCTTGAAAACAGTGGCCTGAAATTTATCAAAAGTAAGTTTTGTACTAGTTGTGTGTTTAAAACAAGTGTAGTAATTAGACACGAATGCATCATTACAAGCCCTGACCAATAAATAATACTTTGTGTTAAGTAGACATAATGTGGTTGTTGCTGTTAACCCATGTTGGTTCTTCTAGACTCAGAGCTTTAGTGTTAAGTCTAATTGACATTTTCAATAAAGTGAGCAAAATGTTGATGTTTTGTACTTCTGATGTCCACATAAAGGGTCCAAACTGAACAAATTTACATGTGAAAAAACAGTTTCCACTAAAATAATAATTATTGAGCAGCAAATCAGTATATTAGAATGATTTCTAAAGGATCATGTGACACTGAAGACTGGAGTTATGAAGCTGAAAATTCAGCTTTGCCATCAAAGGAATAAATTACATTTCAAGGTATATTCAAATCGAAACCAGTTATATTAAGTTGTAACAATATTCCACAATATGACTGTTTTTATTTTTGATCAATTAAATGCAATTTAATTGCAAAATGCAATTAAATGGTATTTTGTATATATTCCAGTCAAAAGTAAGATTTTTAATGTTTTTTAAAGAAGTCTCTTCTGCTCACTAAGGCTGCATTTATTTGATCCAAAATACAGTAAAAACAGGACAATTTTGAAATATTTTTACTATTCAAAATAAAGGTTTTCTATTTGAATTTATTTTAAAATGTAATTTATTTCTTTGATGGCAAACCTGAATTTCCTTCAGAAATCATTCTAACATGCCAATTTGCAGTTCAAGAAACATTTTTTTTTTATCATTATTATTCTTATTTAAAACATATTTTATACTTTTATTTAGCAAGGTTGCTTTAAATTTATCAAAAGTGACGATAAAAACATTTATAATGTTACAAGATTTCAGATAAATGCTGTTCTTCTAAACTTTCTATTTAAAGAAACCTGAAAAAAATCTACTCAGCTGTTTTCAACATAATAATAGTAATAATAATAATGTTTTTTGAGCACTCAGTCGGAATATTAGAATGATTTCTGAGGGATCATGTGACTGGAGTAATGATGCTGAAAATTCAAATAGAAAATAGTTATTTTAACTATTTCAAAATAACTATTTCAGAATTTTGCTGTTTTTTTGCCGTACCTTGGATCAAATATACATAGCCATTCAAAAGTTAGGGCTCTATAAGATTTTTTTTAATGTTTCAAAAATATTTTATGCTCATCAAGGCTGCATTTATTTGATCAAAAATACAGAAAGAAACAGTTAGCTTTCTATTTGAATATATTTTCAAATATAATTAATTATTATGATGCAAAGCTTAATTTTAGCACCATTACTCTGGTATTCAGTTAGCCTGGCAAGCCAGACCCACATAAATGTAGGGTCTGGGCACTCTCCATAGACAGGGCTCAACCGGAGGGGTGGGATAAACGGTTGTCTTTCAAACTCCTCGCCACGCAATAGGATAGCGCTACAACCAATCAGAGACTTAGTCGGTCAGGTGACTAGTCAGAGCGACGAAGATTTTTAACAAAAATCAGTGCACTGTGCAGTCTGTCAGCTAAATAATAGACATAGATGGGCACTAAACCTTTAAAAGTAAACAAAAACATGCACAGACAAATCCAAATTACACCCTGCGGCTCGTGACGATACATTGATGTCCTAAGACACGAAACGATCGTTTTTTGCAAGAAAATGAACAGTATTTATATAATTTTCTTTTTAACTTTGATACACACCCACGTCCATCTGTCATGAGCACGAGTTTAGCATATCTATGATTCGACTCGTCACATGTGAACGCGCTTTGATGTAGTATACGCAAACACCGAAAGGGGAAATATGTAAAAAAAAAAAAAGTCCAGGATGAGTTTGCGCAAGCAAACGTAATCTTTTTCAGCTTTAAATGGGTTTGAACAACCAGGACAAGCGCAAGTAATTACCATTTTGAATAGCCGCTATATCCACAATCTCTTGTGCTGTGTAAACAATGAGTGTCGTATACACGCCACAGATCGCTTCCGGTGTTTGCGTATTCTACACCACAGCGCGTTCAGATGTAACGAGCTCCTGCTCAGGACACATGGACGTGGCTGTGTATCAAAAGTAAAAAAATATATAAATACTGTTCAGTTTTCCACGCTTAATTCACGGAACCAGGAATTCATGTCTGACTGAACTTATGGTCGCAGGTCAGACGTCATCATGTTAAGACCGCCCACCGACTCGTGATTGGCCCGGTACATCTTGGATTTTTCGGAAATTTAAGTGAATTGAGAGTAACTAGACTGACCTTAGAAGCAAATGTAATTTGCTGCCGCTAGGGGCGCGTCTAGATTCTAGGCTAGTATTCAGTGTCACATGATCAGAAATTATTTTAATAAGTTGATTTATTATCAGTTTATATATATGTGACCCTGGACCACAAAACCAGTCTTAAGTCGCTGGGGTATATTTGTAGCAATAGCCAAAAATACATAGTATGGGTCAAAATTATTGATTTTTCTTTTATGTCAAAAATCATTAGGAAATTAAGTAAAGATCATGTTACATTAAGATTTTTTGTAAAATTCCTACTGTAAACCTATCAAAATGTAATTTTTGATTAGTAATATGCATTGTTAAGAACTTAATTTGGACAACTTTAAAGGTGATTTTCTCAGTATTTGGATTTTTTTGCACCCTTAGATTCCAGATTTTCAAATAGATGTATCTCGGCCAAATATTGTCCTATCCTAACAAACCATATATCAATAGAAAGCTTATTTATTGAGCTTTCATATGATGTATATATCTCAGTTTTGTAAAATTTAACCTTATGACTGGTTTTGTGGTCCATGGTCACATATATAAATAAATTGTTATTATAAGTCGTAATATTAGAATGATTTCTGAAGGGTCATGTGACTGGTATAATGAATTAAAAATTCAGCTTTGAAATCACAGGAATAAATTACATTTTAAAATATATTCAAATAGAAAGCAGTTATTTTAAATAGTAAAAATATTTCAGGATTTTACAGTTTTTTGCTGTATTTTGGATCAAATGAATGCAGGCTTGGAGAACAGAAGAGACTTCTTTAAAAAAAAAAAAAACAT